>NW_009924421.1:90800-126892 GCF_000696875.1 Nestor notabilis | reverse complement strand
CAGCAGGATGGTAGCCTGGTATGAATAGAAGTCATATTCATTTCAGAATATTGTAGTTACTTGTATTTTACCTTTTACTTATGTACTCTCTACTGTTCTGTTTTTTATAGTTTTCCTGTATTCAATTTAGCCCACTGTAACTTTTATTTACTCCCCTGTTATTTTTCTGTTGCTCTCGTTTCCTTTCAGCTGCTTCCAAGAAAATATGAACAGAAAGTTAACTCTAGAAAAGAATTCATAGTTCTTGCTCTGAGGTTGCTTTGAAATTAAGTTAAATCTGTTCCTTGACCTATAAGCTCTGTCACAGTTTACTTTCCAGAGCCTGACAAGCATCTGCCACTCCAGCTGATGCTAAATGAACCTAGCAGTGTCTTAGTTAATCAGAAAATTGAGTCAAATTTTAATTACTTTGGCAATTTTTTATTAATTTCTATAAGTAAATCCACTTAATGAGAACTGTTACAAAACTAGTATGTGGATCGCTGATGGCAGTTTCTGTTTGCACCTGATTTTCTCTGTCTGCTCTTGCTTTTACCTATACCTGTTCTGTGTGCTTTCTACCTGTTTTACTTGGGCATAAGTAATGCCCTTACAAAAAGAAATAAAAACCAAATCTTGGAGAATAAGTTATTAGAAATTAAACAAAACACAACAAAAATTGAGGAAAGTGATTTTGAAAATTTCTGCAGAAAAACCACCATCTTTACAGGTCAGACTTACAGCTAAACTGCAAAAATACTTGTGTTTTTCCCAGGCAAGCTGTTGTTGGAGCTGCCATAGAGATTAGTGAGCTGACTACTGAAAAGTTTACAGCTGCCTGTGTGATCCTGAGTAGCTGGAGGAGGTTATCTGTAACACAGTGCAGCTCCTGGTATGTGACTCACACAATGAAATGTTTCCCCAGGGAGAATATTTTCTGCCTTGAGTTTTTTCCCCCCACCATGTATTGCACTTACATGCTTAGCACAGTAGATCTTCACATGGCTGGTTTTCAGCTTGGAGTACAGTGGATATATTGATTAAAAGTATTAAATGTTTGTAGCAAATGGCAATGACTTTCCTACTCCTTTTATTACATCTTTTTTTTAGAAGACTTTTTCTGCTCAGTGTGGGAAACCTTACACCAGCACAAAATTGGGGGGAAGTGCAAGTGATACTATGTGAGAATCACAATGCTTCTAGTTCAGCCAAAAGATGGTGAGGTGAAGATGCATATAGCTCTGGTCAGGACCAGTGAGGTTTCTTGGATCAGCCATGATATTGACAGTCTGCTGAATACTTTAAGAAAAAGTGCTTTAAAATGAAAAATAGGACAATGTGTTGGTTTTCTGTTTATATGTTTCTTAAATTCAGACATTTCTATTATAGATTTAAGGGCAGGTTTGGACAAAGTTATTTTTCATATGCTAAGGAAATCTGAAATACAAAGGTTATTTCCTCTATTGAATCTTTAATCTGCATTTTTAACAGTAATACAGATATGAAAATTGTGTTCAGAAGTACAGCATTTTCTCCATCATTAGGGATACGGCAGATACGACAAGTCTGCTTTTGAAATAACTTTACACTTTCCAAGAGCATTAAGACATGTTCATGGCAATGATTTATTTTTCACTTGATACCTGCTAATCTCTTAATCCTTTACTTATGAAAGATTTTTAAAAAATCAGTAGAAGGAGACTCTATTCGTACATTAAAGGTCATATGGAACAAATTCTTGTGTTTGGATCTGGACTTGTATGTCTGCCCATATGGAGATGAAACAAGCTTAACACTCATCTTTCAAAAGGATTTAGAACAGCTCGTGCATCCTTATTCCTTGTGTCCAGAGATGACCATGTTATGGTAAACTTTGTTAAGATATAATGTAAAAAGTACTAGTTTATATCCTATGTCACATCCTCTGTCTTTTGACATTGCTAGACAGACAGCAGTTTGGGGGAGGGAAGGTGGTGGAGGAGTTTTGAAAATAGGCTGTGTATAAATGTATGGATGTAGTCTGAGACTAATTCCATTGTCATCATATGAAAGCTGCTAGGAGCTTGGATCTACTAGTTAATATTCAAGATTTATTTATTTATTTGTTTAAACTTTGGATCTTTGCTGCTCATTTAATATTCACTGTGTCTTTCTGTTTCTTAATTTCACATCCTTAATGAGGCAACCTGCCAGACTAAAGTGGATGTGAAGAGCATTAGTGATACTGCAGAACAGTTGTGACAGCTGAGAGATCAGACAAGACAGGTTGATTCAATGTACAAAACAAAGGGAGAGAAAAGATTACAAAGAAAAGAAAGAACCTGATGTCTTCTCTTCTAAAGCGTGATTTATGCAGCAGCTCATTTACTTGTTCTTTTCCTTGTTTTAAATAAAAAGTAAAAAGCCAATCATCTATCTATGAAAAAACCATGGTGTTATTATCTGATTAATAGCTAGTACTGATGTTAGGATGCCTAATTATGCATCAATGTTTGCCTCATTATGTAGAGGAACATCATCATCACAGATTAGTCTATGAGCAGAGAATGGTTTCCTTTTTGATAATTAGTTCTCATGCTTCAAGGTATGTAACCCAAACAACAGTCTTGTTCTTTCACTGCAAGATTTCTGTGCACCTAATCTTGGAAGCAAACTGTTGCAAATAATGAAGGGGGTAAAAAACCAGACACCTGACCTAATCTCAGAAACATGACTCAAACAGATTGCTTTGCCAGTTGATTGTCAGAGAATTCCCATGGACTGCAGCCTTCTGAAAACCTTTTCAGCAATATAAACTCCATCTCCTTTCACTGTACTCCTTGACATAGCAATGACTGCTAAAGTTATACCAAGAACATGGTTAACTTTCACAAATAAATAAGCGAAAAAAAGTTGAGAAGTACAGTTCTAGTGTAGTAAAGACAGAAACTTTTTAATATCAAAGTTTCAGAAGGGAGGTATTTCCACTGTAGACAAAGTTGAAAAAGAGAAAACTTTTAAAACAACAGCTAAGAAAATAAAATATTTGGATGATGGAATGCATCAGTCAACAGAAGGAACTGGATACTTGCTTAAAAAATAAGTGTTCTTGAAGCTTATGAAGACCTGTGTTCCAGCTATGAAAAGTTGAATAATGCCATGTGCCATGTTGTAGGACATAAAATTCAGATGTAAAGAATATTTAAAATTTATGACTACATACTTGGTTCTAGCATTTGCATTACTAGGAATTTAAGGCCTTTTTCAGTAGGTTAGAGAACCATCACTGAGTTTTTTCATGTTTTATCCCACTGCAGTATGTAGAGCTTAGGTATATTCATCATCCCATAGTAAAGACTTGGTGCCTCAGTCCAGTTCTTATGTCGGAGAAGGCATTTTTAAAAAGATCTCGATACTAAAGTTGGAAGACGAGCAACTTTTTTGACATAATATCAAACTTCAAGGAGAATAAGGTATTGCCCAAACTCTTGTTTGTATTTTGAAATCTCAGTTTCAAAGCATATTTCAAGGATTTCTCTCATTTACAAGAACAAACCTATCCACTAGGAAAAAACACCTACTGAATTCTTGAGGGAAAGGACTAATTGCAGGCTCTGTTTAGGACCTGAACATTTACTCGGGATGATTAGCACATTGAATGAACAAGAATTACAGGAGTGCAGTATCTTCAGTTAGGCAGAAAGTTATTCAAATATTCTGTTAGGAAAAGGCCATATTCCAATATCTTTAGGTTAGTAGAGCCTAAGGTTTGCAATGAGTTATTATGTCAGTAGAATTACTCTGGGAAATAAGTGTGCAGTGTAGGGAGCTGTACCAGAATATGATGCTACTTAAAAAGTAATTACAGGAGTTCTACAACTTCTATTTTTTCCCTTCCCAAGGACCATTGTTACTATCCTCTGCAAATATAAGGTCAGTGACATCCTTGCAGTAGTGTTTCATCAGTTCTCCAGTACAATCTGTCCTTGGTATTTGAGAGGTTAAAAAGAGCAGTATGAGAGAAAACTGTTCTCTGAAGACAGCACCAACTGTAAAAGTCAGTGATATAATTTGGAGAAAGAACTAAAAATACGTCAAAGATAGTTTCAGGCAAAACAGAGAAAATGTCAGTGTAAAGACAGGTCTCAAAATCTGCAAGACTGTTTGCAGTGGTAGAAAGATGTTCGGAAAAAAAAGGCTTGCTTGACAGGTCATCGTTTACAATTTTTAACAATCACTACTGTCAGGATGCAAAAGCGTGACTCTGAAAACAAGAGGATGACATTTGTGAGTAATATGTTGATCTCAAGGAAAGTTACACTTTCGAGAATTCACTTCAAAATAACATTCTTCTAATTGTCCTTGCAACCTGGAAGAAGCCTCACAACATGCTACCCTTAGGGACAAGTTACTGTAAAAATACCTGTGCAGTAAACAGACTTGTTAAAAAGAATCAAATTTTAATGCAGCAAGGTCACCCTTTTGACAGGTCTGTACTCCATAATTGTGTCCAGAGAATGATCTGTAAAGGCAATTGCACATTTCTTTGCTATCTTACTGTATACTTATCATAGTTTCCCTGATAAGTAATCCAATTGCCCACATTCTTGTTTGAGCTGTAGCTCAGCATTGCATTCATTGAATTAGTGCTGTAGGAAAGCACCAAAGCAGGTATGCCCATCCACAGTAAATTCTTTGCTGTAAAGAAAAAAAAAAAAGGCTTTTGCAACCTCTTCTGCCTTCCTTCTTATCACCTGAATGGACAGTATATCCGTGAGCACATTTGTGCAGGTCACACGAGGTTCAGGACTGCCAAGATGGTATGGGGAACAAATTCTTCACAGTTTGATCGAACTTTATTCTATGAGCCATGCTGCTGCAGTGGTGAAGCTATTCCAGGGAGCAGAATGCTCTGCAAAGTGCTATGCAACGTGAGTTGTATGGTTTCTTTTCACCCTTAAGGTCAGGCACCTTACTTTTAGTGCTCTTAACCCATACAGTTAGCAGGAAGAGAGGCAGAGAGGAATGTAGGTTTAGTTTCCCGTTTGTGTGCTAAGAACTCTCCCATTTAATCTGCTGTATCGTCAGCTGTGTGGGGTTTCCTCTTCATATTCTAACTCAGGTGCTTATTATATTTACCTTGCAGCAAAAATAGTTTCCTTCTAATTAATTTTTACTTCCTATTTCAGACTGCTTCATTGTATATTCTTAACCAACTTCCTCATCCAGCATAAGGTGGTTGCATTTTATAATGTGTCATTCCTCTGGTGAGCAAAATTATTCCTCCACATATTATAGCTAGCAAACCACTTGGATACAACCAGAGGAACAGAGCTATAAAAATAAGACGTTTCCTCTCTCTTTTTTTTTTTTTTTCAAAGCTAATATTGGGGAAGCATTCAGAAATAGGTACGGGCACATATATGAAGCAGAACATCATAGGCTTTCTTCAGGCGGTTCCAAAACCCTTTTCTGAACAGAGACATTAAAGGGATGTGAACAGCATGAATATATAAAAGATAATTGCTTTAAAATTATATACAAAGCAAATACAAAGAAATAGTAACTGCCTTTATTTAAAATATTTTCGTCAAAAAGATCTTCTTTTGGGGAGATATATTTAATTGTCATGGCTGCAACAGATACGCAATGAAACACACCTGGATACAAAGGTTTTTGTAAATTTGTTTACTTTTGTGTATTCAGCATATAAGACCAATTAATAAGGAGTAAGTGCTTAAGCTCTTACTTAAGATCTTAAGATCGAAGGATTCTGGGTGGAGAAGGAACATAAGCCACACATATACATCACAGACTACTAGAAAGTTTATTACAAGATCTAAACCAGATGTAAAATCCAGAGATATCCCAAGCCAGAAAGAGAGAGAACTAAAGGCTATCAAAGGTAGATTAGTCACAGATCTTTACCAACCTACACATTTGTTCAATGACCAGGAGGCCAGCTCCGAGGTGCACTGAGAGCAAACGGGGTGGCAGGCACATACTTTGCGGGTGTCCCCACGGAGGTAATGTCGGCCATAAAAGGTCCATCTCCCTCTTCTCTTCTCCTCTGTCTTCCTGCTCTCTTCTCTAGATCTTTCTTGAACCCCGGGCCTTTTATAACCCGAAAGTGCCAACTTATCCCTACGCAGGGGTCAGCCTGCGTCCTGAAGAGTGGCCCTGCTGGCTCCCTTTTCCTGTGCACATTCGTCCTGACGCAGGGGGTCAGACTGTGCCAGGAGTAGTGGCCTTGCTGGCTCCCCGCCGTGCACCCCCACTCCAGGTGATCGGGGATGGTCCACCATGGACCAATTTTTACAATGTTAGACCCATCCAACACAGCTCGTTTTGTCTCCATTTTGAGGTACAAAATACACTGAGCATTGATTAAATCCTGGAAGGGTTTAACTGTGGTATGTAAAATACAGTTTTGTTGTTTCAATACAATTTGGTTACTTTGGAGGCTTTCAGACCATAAATAATGATTAGATCATTTAGTCTTTGGGTAAAGGATAGCACCATCTTTCTCCCAGCTGGAGACCTGTTTCTCAGAACTAGACTGTCGCAAAGATAGCAAATGGAGGAGTCTGCTCTCAGCTGCGGAAAAGACAAGAGTTATCAAATTACACCACCAGTGAGCGTATCAACAAATACCTTGTACAACTGGCAGTTGGAATAAATCCAGAAAAATAAATAGCCATCTTTCATTCTTTTCTTATGAAAATGAGAAATTTGGAGCCATGTCAGCACTACCAACAAACTAGCAAGCCAGCTCTAGGTCTTCATGGTGTGGTCTAACATACTATACTGCAACCTAAAAATGAAGCGTTTTGCTCCTTTCCCCATTTGCAAAATCTGGAATAGAAATGTATCTCAGCAGTTTAATGATGCTTCCGTGGCACCTGTATAAGAAGCCATCACACCTTATATCTGAGTAACCTCCTGTGTGTACTCAGTTACATGAACATTCACCTTGATGAAAGAGGTCCTAGGTGCTTCTGTGCTGGCAACAGAATGACTGTGATAAGTCACAATTACATGGGCTCAGGGAAGTGGAATAAAGAGACACCAGGATATCTGCATGCCTCTATTGACAGGAGCTACAGTCTGAGAAAGTCTTAGCAAATCTAGTTAGCCTCACAGATTCTGCAGTCCCAGTCTCTCCTTTCATGACTATATGAAAGCCCACATGGTACAAAACAGATTTGTTCGGAGAAGTTTATCTTAAGTCTACCCTGAATGAAATCAAGCTAAGCTATGTATTCATCTGCTCTGTTCAGCCTCCTGCCCTTAATAATGCTGACCTTTTCAGGCTATGGCAAAAGACTGTGCATTTACTGTTGAGTTTGAAGGTTCTTTCAACTTTAACAGGTTAGAGTTGAAATTCAACATCAAAATGAAGGTGCTATCTGGAATTTTATAGCCATTGATGTGCAAATGATGAATGGAACTATTGCACATTCAGGATACTCTCCATAGCCTTGCAGTATATCATCCAAGTAATTCGGCTCATTATTAGTATCAGAAAAAGAGATGGCATTTTAGCTTGCTCCAAGCCAGCAAACCCAAACATCACAGCCAGGAGAGCAAGCTTCCAAGTGACTGGCACAAATGTCTCTCTAAACAGTGCTGCTTCCAGATCAGCAGTAACTACATAGCTTTTCTCAAGTGGTGTGCAAAACTGTTTGGAAAGAATGAGTTATCTAGTGCTCAAACAAGATTTCTCTTAGCCAGTTGCTATTATACCAAGAAGTTGCAAATTTCACTTTTACATATCAGTTTGTGCCAGATCTGCCATATCCAAAAGTTTTCACAGTACCTGTCAGCTGGAACTTGTTTTAGTCTGGCATGGCTATGGATCAGATGCTAAAGTCTGCTTGGTAGAAAACCTCCCAGTCCTTCCTCCAGGATTACTCAGTCAGGACTAATTAGGAGTAAAAGACTTTGGATCTGGGTATCTGAAGAGAGAGTACTATCACACTCTTCTAGGTGAAAAGTACCAGCACGATGGAAGATCAAAAGACTGGGCTACCACTGGAAGTGGCAGGCAATTAGAAAAAGGTGCTACTCATATCTTTGAGATAGGGAAAAGTGGATCCAGTAACTGCAGACCAACAAGACTCATCTCATTGCCTGGAAGGATCATGAAGCACATTTTCTTGTTTGGTGGTGCTTAGCCATCCGCAAATACATGAAGGACAAGAAAATATATGGGATGGTCATCACATATTTACTAACTGCAAATCATGTTTCAACAGTCTGATTGCCTGTTATGATGGTCATGGTCAAGGGAAGGGTGGTCAAGGGAAAGGTGATGAATGTAGTTTACCTTGACATTAGGAAGTTCTAGTCTCTGTAACATTCCCACTGGTCGACAGAGGAATCACGTGCTGCACAAAAAGACTGTTATATGGGTTAGGTTGACAGACTCGAAGGGTGGGTAGTCAACGGCTTGATGTCTGTTTGGCAGAATTTCTAAGGTGAGTACTGGGGGCAATGTTAGTTGGTGTCTTCACAAATAACCTGAATGATGAGACAGTGTACCCTCAGCAAATCTGTGGATGATACTAAAATGGAAAAAGTGGCTGACACATCAAATAGTATAGTGTCAGTCTAGATAAGTTCTACAACTGGGCAAAATAAATCTCATGAAGTTCAAACAAGATTGTATGCCTAGGTGAATAACCCCATGTACAAGTAAAGATGCTATACTGGCTAGCTGGTGTGCTGTAAAGGACCTGCAAAGGTCACAGTGGATACCAGGTGAACAGGATAAAGTGGTGGCTAGGAAAAAATTCTTTACAATGAGGGTGGTGAGACACTGGAACAGGGTGCCCAGAGAAGCTGTGGCTGCCCCATCCCTGGTAGTGTTCAAGGCCAGGCTGGATGGGGCTTTGAGTAACCTGGTCTAGTGGAAGGTGTCCCTGCTCATGGCAAGAGGTTGGGACTAGATGATCTCTAAGGTCCCTTCCGAGCCTAATCATTCTATGGTTCTGTGGTTCTATAAATCACCAGGAAGGCAAACTGGATTGAGCTATGCCAGAATGAGAGTGAGCCTATAAAATGAAGTTATGCTTTTTATGATGCTGGTGCTGCATACACCTGTAATTCTGCATCCAGTTTGGGCTCCACAGTTCAAAAAGGAGAACAAAAGCTGGAGTCGGTTTACCAGATGACTAGCAAGACTGTCATGGGCCAAAATTATGTGACCTTTGAGAAGAGGCTGAGGAACCTAGGCTTGTTTAGTCTGGCAAAGCAGCAGCTAAGTGGTGATCTAATAGCTGCCCACAGCAGCTTGAATGGGAATTGCACAGATGGCAGAACCAAATTCCTCCTGGTACTGATAGATGGTACAATAAGAGACAACAACCCCAAGATGCAGCTTGGAAGTTTAAGTTTGAACCTTAGTAAAAAGTTATTCACCAGAAGGGTAGTATGTCAGTAGAGTAGCTTACCCACAGGTGTAACCAGGGAAATTGCCCTTTTGGAGTCTTCGACTTGATTAGAAAAAGTGGTAGCTGACCTGGTACAGCCTTTGCAACATTTCTGTATCCAACCAGTGTTTCCAACCAACCTTCTTCAAATCAGAAAGTTAAAGGGAAATTGGAAGAAAGAAAGATGATGTACCAAATTCATGGGCTTATCTTGTATTTACTCTTCAGACTGATTTTGCGTTTATGGTGTCTTATATAGAGGCAGTGAAAGTAAAAATAATGGCAATGCACTGGAGAGGACTTTTTTGTCAGTTGTTGCGGAAAACAAATAACAACTGAATAATCATAGGCCACTAAGTTGCCTTTGTGTGTTTACTGTTGAGCTTAAGACTTAAACTAGACAGAAGCATTTCAGTCACCAAAAGATTAAGCTGAGGTGTTCCAGAAGAAATGCATGCTCAAGGCCTCAAGAAAGGAATGGAAAGTACCCTTGCTAATTTTACCTGGGAAGATAATCCCATCTTGCAGTAAAGGACATAAAGTGATGGAAGTCTTTTGTACAATGAGAACCATGGATGTTGCATAAATGAAGGTTTTTCTGTGCATATTGGGCAAAGCTCTGCTGCCAAAGGGGAAAAAAAAAAAAAGAGAAGAATATTCTTGAGCTGACCTCATTATTGTTGCATGTCAAAACAGCCATTTGACTGCTTTAATTCTCACCAGCAGAATAGTCACTTGCAGATTAATTTACTGACCTAAAATCACAGACTGCTATGGGTTTAGCCATGTTGCTTCCTCCCATATGCTTGGGCTGAGGTAACAGGAGAGGCCAACACACTTTTTCTCGTACTGTAAGTTTTTCTTGAGCTATTGTTATATGGCTCATGTTAGGAATGGCAGAACAGCTCAGATTACATACTTCTCAGTCGATTAAAATTAAAAAGAAACATATAGATCAGATTGTTTATCAGGGCATTTAGCAGGCTCTGTTGCTGTTCTTAACTGATAATTTACAAGTCAGTGATACTATAACAGAGGTTGTTAGTATTTTGGAGCAAAAATTTGAGGTGCTACAGGGGTGCAGAGTAAGACGTGTTACAGACACAGGTTTGGAATGGACTTGCCTGGATGTCCAGAAGAGGGGCCCAACAAAAGCCTTTATTTTCTTTGTATTTTCCTTCCTCTTCCACAGTCCATGCTGCAGTCAAGAAAGTCCTGAAGACCAGCTCCATCTTTCACATCATCTTTTAAGTCTCTCTTAACACCTTCTCAATAACCTTGGAGGAACATTGCTTGTCACATAGCACATGTTGCCACAGGGTACCAGTGCGATAATGAAATATTCCCTGTGTGCATCCCAACAAGAGAGAAAACTTGCAGTTCTGCTTTTTACTACTATGATTACTTTTTTTTCTGACAAAGATAAAACCTTGATTTCCAATATACTTCTGGGCACTAAATTAAGTAACTGGGTACTCTGCTTGTGTAGATCTTTAATTACTATGACCAGGCAATTGTATCTCTGTTATTCTTTTAGAATAACTTCTCCAGACTTTAAATGAAGACAGAGGAGACCCACACAAAACAATTACAGCAGAGAATTTGTTTACAGGCTATTGCTAGATGAGATGTAATGCTTCCCTTTATCATCACTTATCATAGCAGTGACAGCCTGTAAACCTCCTGCCCATGCATTATTCTTTATTTGTCACCGCCTGTGCCAACTTTTGCCCTGGCAGGTGCCTGGCATGTGTCAAACATATGATTCATGGGTTCATTTGATCAACACTGTGAAGAAAAGAGTGATGTATTTTCTTTTAAATTACAAATTAGACATTTACACCCCACATCTAGTGACAAGGGCTTTGGCTTCTTTATTTGAAGCGCACCATTTATAGCTCACTGTAGAATTTAAATACTGGCTTCTCTATCATGCCTAATTCTGAAAGTTAAATTTATGCAATATTATAGCATATAAATGAAACCATCCTGCCTCTCTGTTTTATTGTCATGGTAAGCTTGCTTGAACTGTTTCCTTTGGCAATAAATGGGCAGAATGTGTTATCCTCTGGACATTTAAAGGCCTTTTTATTGCAGGTTGCTTTCTATTTTACACACAACATATACTTTCTTTCAGAGAATTTCTTTAGAATTATAGTTTTGCTCCGACATTGATGCATGTTTACTTGGACACTTGCTTCTAAATCATGGAATCATAGAATAAATGCATATGTGTAATATACAGGTTTTGTGAGATGCTTTTTTGGAGATAATATTAGCAATAAAATAATTAGAAACTGTAAGAAAATGCAGTTGTACAATAGGAAATAAAATATCATTTGGAGTTTTCTTCTGTGAAAGAAATTTATGCAGTTCTGTGAAAAGTTTGTTAGTAATAACAAGCGCCTAGATCATTTGTTAATCAAACTTATTCCCAGACAGAGAATTCTAAAGTCTTGTCTAGTCTGTTTTAAGCAACACTGGAGCTGTGAAATTCACGGGTATTGCCTTTGTCAGAGCATCTGAAACACGGACTCTTTTATGAAGTATCTAGCCTTTAAAGCCAGCTGCTGACCACAGGTCCTGCAGAATTGCCATTTCGCTTTAAAGTTTCACCTATGATGATATCAGCATATTAAGTAATGCAAGAGTGGCTTTAATGAGTGGTTTAAGATGAAAGATGTTTTTGCTACTTATATAAATAGTAGAAAATACTACAGTTTTCTTTTAAAATACCACTGTTCTACCATCTCTGGCTTTTACTCTGTGTTTGTTTATGCTTTTAGAGATTGACAAGATTTGAAACAGACAGTGACACAAGATATTGCAGGGGAAATACAGTATGAGAGCACTTTCATATTGATTTAAGTTAAGAAAACCATTACTTACGGATCCAAAAGGGATTTTTTTTCCTCCAAGATATTTTCATTCTCACAACCACATCAGAGACGGTGGTTGGACTTAAATACTCCATGATTGTTTTGTAGTTACTGAGAATTTTTTCCGGATAAATTCCCAAACTGTTGTCTTGGCTAAATCTCAAAACTAAAGATAGAGTAGGTACTGTTACTGGCATCTGTTTGACTATGTCATGACTTCCTATTAGGATACTACTAACATGTAGTTCAATAAATTTGGATACCTTATGTATCTCTAGCAATCGATATACTTTGATTTCTACATAGACTTCATCTTTCTATGTCACTTGTCTAATTAAGCTCTATAAAAATAAATACTTATTACTTTTGTTTTCTTCCTGATTACTTCCAGATATGTCTAAGTGAGGCTGCATTTAGAATTCTGTGTGAACAAGACATGCAAATTTTGTTTGTATTCTTCTGCTTTTTTGTAAGTTGTTCTTTAAGTGACAAGGAGAAAATAATAAAATTATTCAACCAGGGGACTAGTTGAGTAGATGAAAACAATTTTCAGATGTGTGATTCTGGCCTTAGAAGATGTGCTGGATGTTTTAATGCAGTTCTTCATGAGTCAAATGACATGCTGTCTGAAATGTGTGAAGAGCTATCTGAGAGAGAGGGAGGAAGGTACTGCAGAGCACTCTTGTTTGTTCCACAGAATTTCAGATATTATTCTTGAAAAAAAACCAAAAAAAATTAAAATTTGAGAAACCTCTTTTCCTGTGTTTGCAATAATCCTGAAGCAATGTAAGAACAGTATGAACTGCCATTGATTTCATGGAGTTCAAGCCCCAACAGCTGATGACAGTCAAATTATTTTATTCAACTCTTTTTCTGTTTAGAAATTGATAGAATAAGAGAAAAGAATGTGTCATAATATGAGAGTTTACATCGTCTCTCACTGATGTGTTTTCCTGAAGGTATAGGCACTCAGGTTTCAGAATTTGCTCATTGCAAGATGGGAAAGGAATAAAATTGTCCTTTGTATGAGACTGAACTTCACTGAGTTTATTTAGCCCAAAACAAGTGATAGCAATCGGAATGCATGAAAAGATTGTGTTTGTATTAGTTCATGTAAAAATCAGTAGTGGCTGTATTCAAACTGTCTATTGCAAGGGCCTTTCCTTCAACATTGTGATACCTATCTAGTGAAGGTCCAGTTCAGATGTGCCTGGAATCTCTATACAGGCAACAAAGAGCCTACAAACACCATGAACCACTTAGGCTGTCCAAGTAAGGCTTTTGTTTCTCTCCTGTCAGAGTGTTTATGTGCTTCCTTGGTAGCTGCATTCACATACAAAGGGGGACCTGCCTAGAACCAGCTCACAGAGAACAGCAAATTGTATCTGATACGTAGCCAAATTCAGAGCTATGTAGTAGGATTCTCTGATCAGCGAGAGTCTTAACAGTGAACCCATCTTTAAAGGCTGGCAGGTGAAGATGGAGGATTTGCACTGTAGCCACAGTGTTAAGTGCTTGCTCCCATAGTTGGAGAGCTGTGTTCAGGCTGAGTAACCTTAATCTCTTTATTAGTTGTCTGTACAGTGTGCAGCAATGTGGTCTTGCTCTTGGCATAGGGTTCCTATTTTATGCTATTCAGTGCAAACAATCTTAAGACTTGTGGGTGAAAGAGGTCAGAGGAGAAGGGCTAGATGACATTAAACAGCTACAGGAAATTTCCACTGTCTGAGGACTAACAGAAGCTATGGTCCTAGCAGGTTACATTTGATTTACTTTGGAAATATGTAATATACTGTCACTTTGAAACAGTTTCATTTTTCATGGCTATAAGATGATACAATTTACAATATAGAAAAAAATCCAGACTGACAGCCCTATCAGACTTCGTTATATTACCCGCAAAGTCTTTTCTCTTTGTTTTCAACATCTATTGACCTTCTTCTATATTCCTGCACAGTGGGAGTAGCCTCCATGGAGCTCATAAAAACAGGAAAACAGTTTGATAAATATATGCTTTAGACAGTCTTGTGTGTGGGCACAAAAAGACTTGATTTAACCTCAGTTCAGTCATGATACTGATTTGTAGCTAAAATGAGTCAGAGTGGCATACAGCCCTTGTCCCCTGAATGCAGTTGGTCGTACAAGACCGCCATACAAAGGCACAGTACATCTCTCGTCATTGTGACTGTTTGGGGATTATGCTGCTTTTTTATTGAGTACGTAAAGTAGCAAAATGGGATGAAAAAAAGGATACGTCTTTTCCACATATTTCGGAATTTAAATGTGTATTCTACAATCAACTCCAGAGTAGAGGACAAAATCATTTAATGTTTAACTGAATGTCATTATTTTTGTTGTCTAAGACTTGGCTTTGATCTAATATTTCTCCCAGGTATTACTATGGACACAAACCACTCTCTTGACTCAGCAGGTCTCCAAAGCGTTAAGTTTCTTCTCCCAAAACCCCCACCTGTACTGTAATCCTTGCAGGCTAATATTCCCAGGTCTCAGGCTGCTCCCTCTTCTGTGACAGTGTACATCAGGATTCCTCAGTACACAATACCATGCAGTACTCTCCCACTAAATGCATGTAACTACACACCACTGTTTCTACTCCTTCCTTATTTGCAGGTAGATTGGAGGAGTCTTGTGTGCTGATCAGCTGGGAAGGAA
This sequence comes from Nestor notabilis, assembly GCF_000696875.1. Taxonomy (NCBI): domain Eukaryota; kingdom Metazoa; phylum Chordata; class Aves; order Psittaciformes; family Psittacidae; genus Nestor; species Nestor notabilis. Next base: position 111,948 of record NW_009924421.1, on the reverse strand, counting down.
AGGAGCAGAGACAAGAAGGAGCATGTGCAGGGAGCTCTGTTTCAGTGGAGCTTGATTTTATTTTAACACGAGATCCTGTATTCTCTGTGTTGTGGCTTGTTTGCTTGTTGCCTTTAATCTATGTGTCAGCATTATATGCTCCACTGTACCGCTAAATGGTAGTCCTTTCAGGTAGTCTGTAGTAAACTTCTTGCAATCTAAAATGATGTAAAGTCTGGATCGAGGCCTGTGCTGACCATACAAGTCCAAAGAATTAGTAGCTGATATAAGAAGCAGTCATAACCTGGCAAACGTATTTCAGTGAGACTTAGTTTGCAACCCTTAGCATCACTAGATGTGGGTATCATGAATTTTAATTATTGGACTCTAAGCTTTTTTCTCTCTTTCCCTGCCAAATGAAATTATCAGATTTTTTCCAAAGTAATGAGTCTGACAAGCTGAGGTGTTGTATCAAAGATGAAAGATCAGGATTTCTGTTGTAGGTGTATTTAGGAAGAGGCAAAACTGTAGGGTGTTTTTTATCATTGGGGGTTTTTTTATGATTCTTTGTGTGTGTTTCTAGTCAGAAGAAAAATGTTTCCAAAGATGCTGTTTTGTTATACAAACAGACTCAGATTATGCAAATAAGAGAACCTATCAATTGCTTTACATTTGCAGCTTAATTTTATTAGGAAGTCAGCTGTCCATTTGCTTCATGCTGGCACCCAACTATTAAGATCTTCCTTCAGGTCTGTTTCCCTTCCCATTACAAAAACAATCTAATCATGCTAGTTTAATACTTACTTTTTAAAAAATTTCTTTCCATGCATAGTTCTTCATAATTAGTTGATATAGGAAACCTACTTGGAAAGGACACTGTTTATAAAACAGCGTGCCAGAATGTTTATCTGGCCTTGGGCTGCAGGAATCAGAGGATGGATGAATATCCTGCAGTTGTTTTGGCCGTGATTACATCGTGGATGGCAGGTTGCCAGTAGCAACTGCAGTAAAAGGTCCAGAGTGTCAGTGTCTTCCTCTGTGTGATAAAACAGAGACCATTTACACTTTCCAAACTGACTCAGGAAGGATTTGTGGCAGATTTTGGAGGACTTGAAGTGACAAAAGATGGAAGTAGATAAGCTGCTTGCAGGTTGTGTGCCAACCTGTCCTTCTGTTGTCTCCTCCAGGCCTGGCACCACTGACGCTTTTTTTGCCCTTCTTTCTAGAACATTTAAAAGAGAAGCTGGAGGAATACATGATCCGTTTTGCCAAAGTGAGGATTGTACGTACCAAGAAACGAGAAGGGCTCATTCGGACCAGACTGCTAGGAGCCTCGCTGGCTAGAGGAGAAGTCTTGACATTTCTGGATTCCCATTGCGAAGTCAACGTGAATTGGCTGCCTCCCTTGCTTAGTAAGTGTATGGGCATTCATCAGCCATTAAAATTAGAGCATACAGTATAGCTTAAGCATTCAAAGCTATGTCCCACAATAAGCAGGATGTAAACTGTACAGAAGTGTTTGGAGCTCTGCTGCAGTTTCTGAGGACTCAGTATGAGACAGAACTCAAAAGAAGTGTGACCAGCTCCATTTTATGGTTCTTGTGACTAAAAAGCTGGTAACATTTTGAAGTACCACTTTGGCCTATTACAGTTACAATTTATTTTGTTATTACTGCTACAAATTACACTACTAAGTCTAGTAGTATGGTATGCTCTTACTATACACCTTGCTATGCAGGTATTGTACTCCTTCCTAGTCCTCCACATTCCATTAAAACAGCTTTTGCTGTAAATGTATCCAAGACCTCAGAGTTAAATCCAATAACAACTGCATTCACAATAGGAAGCTCAGAAAGAATGATTTGCTATTGACTGCTTTGCTGGATTCCAGCTGCAGCTGGCAAAGCTCCATTAGTCAAAGGAATGGAAAGAATCAATTGTTGAAGTCTAGGATTTCACTTCAGGAAACAATGTCCTATTTTCTACACACCTGAGTGCATGCAAAGTGTCTGTGCTTTGCAAAGTGAGTGCTTTTTAGCAAAAACAAGGAAAAATTCTGAGTTTACTATGGAAGAAATCTGTATTAATTAGAAGAGTATGTCATAAGTACAGGACAGGATAGGGTTTCACCAATTAATGGTTATTTTTCTTGAATTTTGTTGCTAGAACTGTTTGGCCATATAATAAGCTGATAAAGCATTTATTTGCAGTCAAGAAGAAATAATGTTCTGCTAATGAACTATCACTTGAGACCAAGTAAAAACCCAACCAAAAACAAAAAAAAAAAAAAAACACCCACCCAACACAACCCTAGTAACTAGTTTTTCATCTTCAGATCAGTAACAAAATAATGTACAAAATTCCAAATTTATATCCTTTCTAGCTTCTTTATTAGATTACACATACGGTCTTACCTCTTGTTTCCACTTCAGCCTTAAACACATCACCAGCATTTTTTAAGAAACCCTCCGTCTTTATGTAGAGCCTAAATGGCATAAAGGAGCAGAGAGAAACACAAGTTTCAACAAGCCTCCCACAAACATCCACAAACAAGTATCACTCTGGAACACTCTGCATATACAGCCACCTTTCCTCTGCTTTTTAATTTTGCCCCACTGTGCATAATATATTGCTACTAATGAAAAAAATCTCCAGAGGACTTTCACTCTTGTCCCCTGAATCTTTTGCTGCGTTACTGCAGATGAGATGTAGACATTCTATTTTTCTAACTTAGACATGGAAAAATTGCAAGTTGCAAAGCCAGTTCCTTTTCTTGATTTCTTGTCTGAAATGAAGGTACGTCTACCTGGGTTTCACACTATAAAAACTGAAAAATAAATAGAGTGGTCACAAAGGATTCATTATTGCAGTTAGGTTGCAGTTGGGTATTGAACTGATGATTGCAACCCTCAGCCTTAAGCCAGAGAAGTGGAAAGATGAGAGGCTTCATCAGGGACCAAGTCCCAGTTCTGCTTAGTTCTCATATTCCACATATCTTTCTTATTTCACCTATAGTAGAAATACCCATAGCTAACCAGCCGAGGATCTAGAAATTAATCTTTAGGAATAGTGGAACCCAGAATCAAGAGGCCTCATTTTGAAAGAAAAAATGGAGTGTTACATGAAGAAGGACAACTAGAGAATGAACACACAGCTTTTAAGGATGCCCTGTGCCTTTTTTTTTCCTACAGGGATGAGAAAACTTTCTCATATCCAATAGGTGGCAAATATTTACTATACTGAAATCAGATAACACCCAGCTACTAATAATAGTAAAGTTAATGAATTTTTGCAAGTGTTTACCTAAAGATCTATCTTGTGATTCACTCAGCACTGCATGTGACTGAATGTCATTCAAGGAAACCACAACGGAGGATATATTGTGTATTTATTGCTTTGAAGCTGTCCTATTTTAGCTCTAATTTATCTGTCATGTGTAGTGAGAAGTCCTCAACAGGATTGCAGTTCAACCCTGCTCTGGAGTTGCTTCTGAAGAGGTGCAGTGGTTTCCACTGTTCCAAACCGGGTTTTGTTCAAAATGAGACCTTGAAAGTTAGAGGACAAGGAGGTGCTGAGAAAACCAAGAGCGATCACACAAAGACAGTTCTCAAAGTTATTTAGTTACCTAACATATTTTCAGAATTGGCTGTCAGGAAGACAGTTATTTTAGTACTTGTTAGGTATCTAAATAGCTTTGTGGTGCTGAGCCACAGCTGTTTTCAGTTATAGTCCTTTGTTTCATTTTCTTAAAAACAGGTGCAAAATGTTTTTTCTTTACTTTCTTTAGGCTTTATTTGGTTTATTTCTTTAGCTTAAATGGGCTTCTAAACTGAGAAAAGCGACTCTCAGATCTCAGAGTTTTGCCTGGTATTCACTGAGCAGGTAGCTGTAGTCATGTGAAAATGTTGGCAAACACAGCTGTTTGTTATCACTCCTCAATAGTATATAGTCAGCAGAAGGAAACATGTGACTTGGGCTCCAGCTACTGTGGTTGAGAATCTAGTGTAGTGTGAAATCACTGTTACTGGAGGTAAGAAACTGAGTGGCAAACCAGCGGAAAGATGAGGATATATCTTTCCTTCTGCTGATGTTGCTGAGGGAGCAGTAAGAGGGGAGATGGACAATAGATTAGTACTGCCACATGCTACCAAAGCTAGGTTTGTTAAAAGAGATATTTTTGCTGACCAAGACTTAAAACTATATCATGATTAAGTCATGCTTAGCAAGTTATCAAGACACCTGCTAGTTATAGCTGACCATCTCTACAACATTTATATGATGCATCACTTGCCAGTGGGGATATTGAGAGTACAAGTATTTATGACAACTCAGATAACAAGAGATAATTTGCTGAGCCGTTCAAATGTTGTCACCATCTGTAACCACATATTCAATTAGGAAAATAAGAGTGTTTGCAATGTGGCATTGTTGCTTTAACCAGGCCAATTTGAAACAAGCATTGAAATTAAAGGGGTGCATCTTTCTCATAAAGATAAAACCTATGTTTTTGAGATAGTGACTTATTCAATATTGAAAACTTCTATTTTTTGCCACATATGCACTCTCTGCTTGATACTACAAGTGCTGAATTCAAATATGTATGTATATATTGCTTAAAACTGCTAGGGAGAAAGCTCTCTGCAATGTTCCCTCTTGTTCCTAGGCTTTCCCTCAAATCTGAAGGATTTTTACATGTATGATGATGCTTATCTGTCTGTTCTTCCCTTTAACTGTAGCATATATGCATTGAAATAATGCACAGAAATTTTCAGAACATAGGAATTCAGGACATAGGAATGTGTGAGAGGAAGCCAACCGTATCCTGGGCTGTATCAAAAGAAGCGTGACCAGCAGGTCAGAGGAGGTGATCCTGCCCCTCTACTCTGCTCTTGTGAGACCTCACTTGGAGTACTGTGTACAGTACTGGTGTCCTCAACATAAAAAGGACATGGAGCTGCTGGAGCAAGTCCAGAGGAGGGCCACGAGGATGATAAGAGGACTGGAGCACCTCCCATATGAAGATAGGCTGAGAAAGTTGGGGCTGTTCAGCCTGGAGAAGAGAAGGCTACATGGATACCTCATAGCAGCCTTCTAGTATCTGAAGGGGGCCTAGAAGGATGTTGGGGAGGGACTCTTCATTAGGGACTGTAGTGGTAGGACAAGGGGTAATGGCTTTAAACTTAAACAGGGGAAGTTTAGATTAGATATAAGGAAGTTCTTCACAGTGAGGGTGGTGAGGCACTGGAATGGGTTGCCCAAGGAAGTTGTGAATGCTCCATCCCTGGCAGTGTTCAAGGCCAGGCTGGACGACATAGCTTAGTGTGTGGTGTCCCTGCTCATGGCAGGGGGTTTGGAACTAGATGATCTTAAGGTCCTTTCCAACCCTAACTATTCTATGATTCTGTGATTCTATGATGATGAGTAAAGGCAGTGGAAAAGAAATACTGTGAAGTATTTCAGCTGTGGCTTTCAGTTTCTTGGAGAGGAGCAGGTAGGATAAAGAGCAGTGCCTGGCAAAGGCAGCAGCATGTTCACATCTGTAAAGCTATGGTACCAGCACTCTTGTGAAATGTAAGGTAGCCCTACAGCCCTTTTTTCTCTTTTCTAAATTCGTATTGGGCCTACATTTAAGCCTAAGAAGTATGTATGCAAAATCAATTATTTTAGGCATGCTGAGAGACACATTAAGGCTGCAAGTTTGATTTGCTGCTTTTGGTGTGCACAACTGCAAACACCCTGGTGTCTTCAAAAGTCAAGATATTTCTGTGGTTCCTCATCTTCTCTAAAACATTTTGTGAGCTGAGAAGTAAATTCTGCAGAAACACATAAGAACAGGCAGGTAAGCATCATATTGCTTGCAAAATTCTTGCAGAGTTGTATAAATGAAGACTGGGATTGAGTTTAGTCATTCCTCAAATAATTTTCTCCCTGACTATTTCTGTGTATGACTTAGAGAATTCCAATTCCTCAGTCTATTTAAAAGCTATAGCTTTTAAAGATCAAGAGAATGATGCTAATATATTATGAGTCTACCTTTGACCTGCTCCAGCCAAATCAATTCCATTTAGTTTCTCTCCTCCAATCAATTTAGAAAGGAGGGATCAGAGACCGATTATTATAACTATTAGCAGGACCATCACAGGAAAGAGGTTATGTAAAAATGACTTTACATAATGATTACAGATAACACAACATAGTATACCAGTGAATGAAATTATATTTGGCAATAGCAACAGTAATGCAGCCATTGTGTCTGAAATGAGTTGCCTAGAATTTTGTGAGAGCCTCTGCTTTAAATTTCTTTCACTATTAAAGGATAAGAATGTAAAAACCTGCTGAACTTCCAAGCACAGTAATTTCTCAGTAGTAGTCAGCATTGTTCCCCCATTTGGACAGTCTATAAACAGTAACTGAGAGTAAATATGAAAACTACAGATGTTTCACTAAAATAATCTTTTTTCTTAATTTTAATCCTTCAGAAGCACAGAAGCAGAGTCTGTATTACTAATATTTACACCACGATTACCTGCCTTCCTATCTAAGTGTTCGTTCCACACTCAGCCCTCTGATTTTTTTAGGGTATTATCAAGCACCAGTGAAATCTAATCCGTAAAGACAAAAAACAAGTTTTCCCCATACTCCCTACAGTGTAAAGAAACTAGGCCATCATTCTGAGAAAAAGCTTTATTATACTTAGAATTTTAAGATTTTGTTTTCTCAAGGATTCACAGATAGGTTTTCTATAGTACAGATTTTCCCTGTACTTCCTGATTTCAAACCGTTATTCTTCTGCTTATTCTTGCAGTTGGAATGTCTTCCTTACTTTTGTTTCTTTTCTGAGGAGCTCTGTGGGATTAAGGAGTAGGATTCACCAAAGCAGACTCAGGCTCACCCTGTCCTTACACTGGACATGGGAATTTGATTTAGCTTCACAGTTCTCTTGCTTTTTCTCAAAAAGCAAAAGAAATTCCTTTCTTTGGAAAACAAGTGAGTAAGAACAACACTGTGGGGCCTTCTTTATATCTCAAAGACTGGTATAAAAAAAAATAGGATGCAAGCCCTGTTTTGTTCATGTTGGAGTTTGCCTTTAATTTGTAGCATTTGATCTCAAAGTTGATGCACACTCGCGCCACAGGAGCAGCAGCTGAATGGTTTCAAGGGCTGAGATTCACATTTAGGAACACAAATCTCTCTCATGGGAGCTTGCCATACACACTCCCCACATCTGAAGGAGTATTTTTACATTTTGTTTGCTGGCTTGTTCCGGAGCTGACAGATTGGGGACAGCTCAGAGTAGCAAAGTGACAGAGATATAGATGACTGGACTCCTGTGGGTCTCACAGGGATATGCCTCCCTTTAAAGAACTGTAAATGCTTCTAATCATTGCCCAACTGCATTAAGTCCACTTTAGATAAAGGTTTGATACAGATTTGAAAAATGAAATTATTTGGGGACCATAGGGAACAAAGCAAGCAATCTTCAAACATCAGAAAACCTGTGGGATTCACTTTGCAGTAATATGATAGATGGCTTGACTAGACATGCCGTTTCCTATTTTCTACTTTCATTTTTCAGACCAGATTGCACTAAACCACAAAACCATCGTGTGTCCTATGATCGATGTCATTGACCACAATCACTTTGGCTACGAGGCACAGGCGGGGGATGCCATGCGAGGAGCTTTTGACTGGGAAATGTACTACAAAAGAATACCGATTCCTCCAGAGCTCCAGAGAGCTGATCCCAGCGACCCCTTTGAGTAAGTAGCGATAAAGGGGAGAGTGGGAACATGAAGCAGAACAAGCAAAGGCAGCAACAGTAGCCAAAGAATCCAAGCCCAGAAATTTCCATGTAGGCCACTTCATACTAATGAAAGGCCATAGAAGCAAACAGCTTCTGTACACGTTTCTGAAACCTCAAAACTGGGAAAAATATCAGGGTAACAAGTTGCAGGATTCACAAGCTGTGCCTGGAAATACAAACCTTCCCCATCTTTTCTGGTCCAGTGGTTGTACGTTAAAGAAAGAGGCACATACTGGTAGTTAAGAGAAATTATTGGCATTGGATAAGGAGTGAATGTGACTACAATTACTCTGAGCACTGAACAGACTAGTTTAATGTTTCATTTGCTGGAGATTGGTGCAATGCATACGTCAACAGCTGAGTCCACATTCTGCCAGCAGATGCTTTGTTTATGACTGGTGATATTGCTCCTGTATATGTATTGCTGTAACTTAAACACAGAGCTGTCAAACCTGAACAATATCAAGCTGATTTGTAAATAGATTTTTAAAAGCCAGCCAGTATTGTTTACATAAGCTCATTCACAGGAATGATCATCTACTTTTCACAGAGTAGATCCTTTTTCTTTTCTTTAAATTATCCTCATGTAAGGATCAGCTAGGGTTAATCCACATCAGCAGAAAGGACAGACAGACAGACAGACAGGATTCAATGTGGCAAAGTCTCCAGGGCCTTCACACAGCTTGGATCCTTGCAGGGCTGGCAGCAGGACTGGCTCTGATGCTGTCATTAGCCCTGGCTGAAACTCGCTGCAGGTTTTGGCAGTTTAAAACTCAGCATTTTCCCTTCCCTGAAACAAAACCTGGAAATAATAGCAACAGAAAACCTCTGTCTCTGTCCAAGACACTGCTCTATTTTGAAGTAATGGATCCAATTCATGCAGAAATTGACCCTTATGTCCAGGGAACGACTAGATGGTTATAGGGAGAAGTAGGTAACTGTGGCATTCAGTGGGCTTATTTTCATTATTCTACTTGTTCTTTTTTACTTATATCCATATAGACTCACCAGTCTTCATCTTGCATTAGTGTAAGTTCCGATGAAGTGCTTTGCATCAGCTGCCAGTGTGACCACTCTACAACATAGATGCAGGTAGTGCAATCACCTAACACTCCAGAGCTTCTAGAGCCTCCATCGCTCTTCCACAAGTCTTCCTGGTCTTCTGAGCAGTTGTGATTTCTTGCTACTTACTGAAAGCCAGCTAGCACATCATGTAATTTGGTCCAGTGTTCAAAGGTTGTATATATGTAAAACTTCTGTACTGCCAGGGTTACTTATCTGCTGTTTCACCCATTTGCAGTTTGTAATATGCATCTTTCAAAGACAAGAAAGGCCTGAAGAGGATGCATTTGTAGGAAACTTTCTGGAACAGACAAGGCTTTGTGCAGTACAGAACAGATGTGGTGGTTTTGCATGAACTGTTGTTGCGATCAGCCTGGCAGCAGGTTACACCCATCTCACCATGCCTGCATTTCTAAGACACATAAATGGCTTCGCAAGAAGTAACATATGGGGCAGTGCAACCTGTAATCTCTTGTAATCTGAGTTCTCATTTCCCCAGAAAGGTGGGAAGGCTTCCCAGTTCTTACGCAAATCAGTAAGAGTCTTCCTTTGTGTTCCCAATCGCAGTGTCTGCATCAGAGTAATGCAGGTGGAAAACCAGCATTGCACATGGAGCCACTGTGTTCATCCCCACACATAGCAGCAGGATTGAAGGCTGGTGGAGCTAGGACAATAACTTTGCTCAGAAGTACCCTCTGCCTAGGATGCTGAGGGTATAGATGTGTTTTCAATAATAAGTATGAATTTTGCTTTGGGGAGGAATTATTTTCTAATTCAGAGTTGGCACTGCTTTTTTCCTAGGGTCTTCTCTGTTGACACCTTGAGCTTTTAATACCTTGCTTACAACAAGTACAGTAAACATTACAAACTATTTTAGATATCAGTAACTTAATTGACCAAGACAAGTTCTATAGAATTAAAGAGAACAGTTTTCCTGTGCATATACACTAAAACTAGAAATGGCTTCAGCGAGCACCATAATCATTATGTTACTTTTTGTAAGAAGTAGGTATTTATTTTTTTTATTTAGGTTAAATATTTTACTATTGGTATCCTAATAGCTTTATTTCTTGTCAGCAGCATCAATTCTGAGCTGCTGGAAAATTACCAGCATTTTTAGTAAAACACCAGTAAATAATGGGTATGTGATCCAAAAATTGTGCTGATGAAGTTGTTTCCTGACTTAAAATGCCAGCTTAGTATGTGTGTTAAGCAAAAAAGATCACATTATCCTGAGAACTAACGTACGCAAAACCAGATCAAACTATGGAAGACCTAAGAGCAGTCACTGTTATATCTGAATGATATATTGTCTGCACTTGTGAGACCCCACTTGGACTACTACATACGGTTCTGGTGTCCCCAACATAAAAAGGACATGGAGCTCTTGGTGCAAGTCCAGAGGAGGGCCACGAGGATGATGAGGGTGCTGAAGCACCTCCTGTATGGAGACAGGCTGAGAAAGTTGGGGCTGTTCAGCCTGGAGAAGAGAAGGCTGTGTGGAGACCTCATAGCAGCCTTCCAGTATCTGAAGGGGGCCTACAAGATTGCTGGGGAGGGACTCTTCATTAGGGACTGTAGCAACAGGACTAGGGGTTATGGGTTCAAACTTAAACAGGGGAAGTTCAGGTTAGATATAAGGAAGAAGTTCTTTACTGAGAGAGTGGTGAGGCACTGGAACAGGCTGCCCAAAGAAGTGGTAAATGCTCCATCCCTGGCAGTGTTCAAGGCCAGGTTGGACAGAGCCTTGAGCGACATGGTTTAGTGCAACATGTCCCTGCCCATGGCAGGCGGTTTGGAACTAGGTGATCATAAGGTCCTTTCCAACCCCAACCATTTTATGATAAATACTGCTTCAGCAGACATCAGCTATTTGCTGTTGACACAGTAAACTGAAGTGTTGTCACTTCAGTTCTCTATAGGCTTTTGGTGTGACAGTAGCATGGAGCTCACTGAGCTGCAATGCCAGCTGAGGCAGTGTTTCTGGACTTAATTTTTCCCCAGTTTTTTTTTATATATATTTTTTTTTTTAACTTTACTCTTCTTTGGTCAGTGTTTGACTGGTGCTCTCCTATTGGATGCTATCTATCTGGACACAGTCTTCCAGTTTGAAAAGCTTCATGTGAAGAATCTAGACATTCTCACCTAATTGTGATGTGAGTGGGCATCGTTTGTTGTTCGTACACTTGCAGTGCCACTCAGGCATCATCTCCACCCTTTGCTGTGATAGAATTCGGAGTCTCATTTCAGATCTCAGCTTTTCCTGATGTACACCCACACCCATCCTCAGGCAATCTACAGTTGTTCACAAGTAGGTTTACACCATGATTTGGCTTGATATTTAAGACTCTAGGAGTGTACAACACTCTCAGAACCTTCCAGGCTGCCCAGTGACAAATTCCAGTACAGATGCACCAGCCTGGGATACAGGTGACAAATTTATAACAGGAATTGGAGTAGGCTGCATTCATCCCCAAAATTTATCAGTTTGGTTCACATGTAGCATGTTACCAGCCCCACCAAGTTTTCCATAGGTTTTGATTAAACCAAACTATAAAATTTATTTTTAATTGAAGCTCCTATGTGAATTACTAGGTATTTCTCTGTGCTCATTGTAGTGTATAAGAAAGTTTAGCAACTATTACATAAATGAATATCAAGTAGCCTTTAAGATTATCTATTTTTCTGAAAGATCTGTGTTGCTGTTTTTTCAGGATACATTGAATCCTCAGAAGCATGGAAATTGGACTTCACCCCTATAAAATCTTGCCTTCCCATCCAGAGGCTAGATCTTTGAACTCCTTGTCGATTTCTCTTTTTCATGTGCCACAGAAACAGCAGAAGTTTTATACTGCATTCAACTGACATGCCACTTTTGCAGCTCATGACAGTTGGCTGTAATGCTTTTTCTTTTGTGATTCATGTACAACTACCCCAGTATATTCTGAAGGGGCTTCATGCATTCAGGGTTGTGTAAAAGACACAGAGCAAATTAGTGTTCTGATGTATTGTGGGAAATTGTCAGACAATTATCACCATGTCATGATGATGCTCATTGTCTAGATCCAGGGTCAATGATTATTCAGCAGAATTTCAGGTGACTTGGGAAATTATCTTCTAGTCTATAAGCAAGGAGGACCAGAGATGTTTACCTCCTTTGTGGCAGATATGACCTTAGCTTATTGTCCCTCACTGGTTTGTTTCTTTATCACAACAGAGATTTGAAAGCATGCCCTTGTGGGACATGTGGATTTAGGATATAAGAGCATGCTCTCGTGTGGCTGTTTCTTTCTGTGGCTTACTCACTCTAGTCTCTGGAGGAGTTTGCCTAACCCGAGCGATTGCCACTTAAACTAATAGGGTAACCTTGTTACTATAATGGACTGTGATATACAGCATGTCAGTTTATAAGATTTAATAGCCTGTCTGGGTTAAAATCTCTGTGGAAGTTTAAAGCAGAAGTTTGATATGCTCAGGCCTGCTGGGGATGACTGCCCTTTACTTCCTGGCAGCATTTAGATTACATCAATTCATGTTATCACATGCCTGATCTGAAAATGGGCATCAGTGTCCATTCATGCCAGCAGCAGCATATCTTTAACCAGTCAAGAAAACATCAACAATTCAACTCAAAAACCTATTTGTGAAAAAAAACCAAACCATAAACTAATGGAGAGGATTAACGTAGCACCAATCAATTAGGGTAGGAAAGGGCTGCACAGCTCCTTGGAGCAGTTTTCTGATGGTTTAACTTTATCATTCGGGAGAGAGGGAAAGGTGCAGCCGAGACCTGACAGCATTGCTATTGAATTGCAACTCAAGATGGAAATCCTAACTGATGAGCAACGTGTTGCACTACTTACTGGATGCCAAGATTTCTAGTACCTATTTGGGAAAGTTAGGGAGTTTTTTGTTTATGATCACTTGTTACCTGCAAGAGTTCCTTCTTTGCCTTCTGATGTGAAGCTGTCATCTCCAGATGTCACTGAAGGAATACAAAGCTGAAGAATCATATTATTCTGGCAAAGGACCAGGACAGTAGTTTGACAAATACTGGGCTAGCCAAGGAAGTAGAAGCAACATTGTAACCTTTGACGAGGCATTTTAGTTCCTGTACTCAGTTTCCTATTTATAAAATCGGAATCATTCCACCATTGCAAGTCTACTTTGGGTATGAGTCTGGCAAAGGTTATAGGATTGAGATCTCATAGTTATTGAGGCCACTTATGGTTTATGGCTGTATTTTCTGGTAAAATTTCAGACATGCATAGGAGATGAAATGAAGCGATCAGTACATTTTTCTCTTCCCTTGCATCACAGACTCTCAACCTTGGATGTAATGTGTGACCTTAAAGTAACCAGGAAGGTTACATGGCCCTTTCTGTTAACTGTGTATCTAAAATAGTATTATTATTATGCAAGCTGTTGTCAGCATGCTCTTTTATTTGAATTGACACACTCTCAGAAACAATCTCTTTCTGCAGCTCCTTACTTTCAGTCCTTATATGTACTTTTTACAACATGTTGGTGCAAAGAAAGTCTTTGCTAAGACTACATTTCAAATCTGACAAGCACTTTTACAATTTTATGATCGTTTTCCAAAGTTTAGAAAGTGCTTTGGACAATGATTTCTGTTCTATAGCTCCCAGTGCTTTATAGTCTGTCTTTTATGGCTGATTTTTGCCTATAAACATATTCATAAAACCTCTCACAACCAGAAACAATCATCTATTTTTATAAAGCCTAAGTATAATCTACTGTTTTGAACTGTGCTACAGGAATGTTTGATGCAAAAGAAAAAGACATTATTCTGCAGAGAAGCAGTCTCCAACCAGTGTGAGTTTGGGTAATTTAAGGTCTTGATTTATTGTTTTTACAAGCTGTGGTGCGTAGAAGACTGTTGGTGGAGATAACAATAGTGGAGATAACAATAGCTTTTACAAACTGCCATCCACCCATAGCTCCATGAAAATCTCAGAATATTTTTCAAGGAAAAACGCTGACACTAGCATAGTGAAGACATGCATATTCAGTGCAGAGGTTCTGTACAACGGGTACATTTTCTCTGAAGGCCAGTTCAGAAGAGAGAACTCTACAGAGAGTGTAACCTATCAGAATAAAACTTAAAAATCATTAAAAAACAAACAAACAAGGATAAAAAGCTATTGATGGTATAATTTTTTGAACCTCACAAGAGTCACTCAAGGGATTATTCGAGTCCTACATGCTAGTTGAAATGGGTAGATTCAGGTTTGATACACAACACTTCAATGTTGTTAGTAACTTATGCCTTCCAAGATAAGAAGGAACTCATTTTGTTTATAATGTTCATAATTCATCTTGAATGTAGAATTTCTAGAGCTGTTAGCCTTCTACTTCACCCATGTATTAACTTTAGAGCTTGACAGTCTATATGCACATATGCTGCAGCAAATTCATAGGGTGGGTCACCAAAACTACCAATGATTAGAAAACTAAGTAGTTTCTGGACATGAATTTAATATTTCTTTACATAAAAAAAGAGTGGGATGGTGGCCAAGAAGAAGACAGAAAGATGTTGCTCAGTGCATACTGGTGAGCTATTTAATGCTATCAACATGCTATTGATACAGATGACTTGGCTTTCAAAATTATAAAATCATGTCCAAATAATTTTCCATGAAAAAAAGGAAATCACCCTTTTAAAATAATTATTTCTGTTCTTAATTGTGTATTTTCAAGCCATTTCCTCTAGAACTTTCATGCATGATTTGGTGACACCTATTGGTACTAAGAGAAAACCAAGACCCTTCTCTTAATTTCAGAGTGTTTACCAGCATAAAGTTAGGAGTGACCTATGCATCCAGTTCCATTTCTGTTTATTTGTTGTTGTGGGTTTTTATTAAAGAATTTTTATCTAAGAATGATTTCTACCTAAAGACTCAATCTAGTGCCACACTTGCTTCAAACAGAAGAGAGAACAAAGCCTAAACTGACTAATTTTGTCAGATCCCTCTCTGCCAAATCTCTTCCAAATCTGTGCATTGATGTATGTTGCATACATGCTTATTGGCTCATATTAACTGATACTCTTTAGCATTTGTCCTGTATGAGCAGTTGAGGTTGAAGGGCTGCGTGTATGTGTCATTTTCCCTTACTCTATAGGGTCTGTCAGACACTCCACAGTATCGCAATGCTTTTCTTCCTTTCCTCTCCACTGCCCATGGTTCTTTTTTCAGAGGCAATGGTCAACTAAGTATGCCATAGAAGCATCTTCACCTGCCGATACACACCTTCTGTTTTTTTGTCTACACAGGATAATTCTGACTGTCCAGCTATGTTGGCATAGGACTCCCTTAGCTCTGAGGTGAAGAGGTTTTTCTGTCTTCCACTCTGAAGAAATTAAGCTGCCAATGCAGTCTGTGCTGGAAGCATGAGAAGAAGGGGCTGGGAAGAAATTTATGTATAGCTAGTGTTTCAGTACTATTATCATATCTAACCAGAAATTTTCTTGCTACAGCATTAACCCCTTTGTATTTTGTCATATACACTGTACACTGGGAGAAGACCTTTTAAATAACTGAGGACTCATGTCAGATCAGTTCATTGTTAATTTTCAAGGGTTTTTTTTTTATTTTTTCAGTCTCAATAAATCATGTTTTCTAGATCTCTGATTATTCTTTGCTCTCCTCTGGACTTTTTCCATACTGAAAGCAGATACTGCTAAAGCCTTATTATTGCCTTGTAGAATAAGCAGGTGACTTTGTCTCAGAGACTATGTTCCTTTTTATATTTCCTTGACATTGTTGATTTATGCCAGACTTGTGCTGTGGTGTAACCTCTACATCATTTTCTGCAGAACTGGTATCCAGCCAAGTGTTCATCATTCCCTTCTTGTAATTCAGATTTTGTGTGTCTGAAGGCAAGGCATTTTTCTTCATATCTATTTGAAGTGCGATGTCCAAAAAGGTGATCTGTCTTCATTATCCCTAGATCAGCATGATACTTTGTAGGTGAACATTTTGAATTTTATCTTTTTCTGCCTTCATTTCTCCAATTTGCTAAGGTTTTTGCACTCTCATTATCCATTCAATTTTTACAGCCTATTGCAATGTTGGTTTAGCTCTATTTTAGGTTCATGCAAATGGCAAACTCTGTTCTAAATTCTGATTTGTAGGAATGTCTGTTTGGTCCATACCAGAAACCAGGATATGCAAAGTCTCTGGCTTTCCAACAATACATCCAGTGGTTCCTCCAGTTTCTCAGCCAAAAATGTATCATGTACCACTTCTGTGGCCCTGGAAATTTTGTCAGATTTGGAAGCCTTGCTTTCTGCCAAGGAAACCTTTATAAAATGGTTACAAGACTTCCGCCACATGTTCTAGATGGCGTTGAATTTATAGCATAATGGCAGCTGGCTCTTCAGGTCCCTTCCAGACCTGACGCCAAGGTCTAAGACCTCATGGGCACATGTTCCAAACCAATGCAGTTATCTATGAAGCCCTGTTTAAAGCTCCATGGAGCAGGGTTGCTGAATTGCACCGTGTAGGGCTTTAATGCAACACTGAACTGAGTCGGATGCAGGACAATGTTTGCAGATATGCTCTCAAGAAAATTTCCATTCTGATGTTGGGTTGTAGGTGAATGGTTTTTAGTAATGGCTATCAGCAGTTATTTCATCTCTCTTCCAGTAATTATTTCTCTTCCATATTTCTGTGGTACTTAACCCTGGCAGATAGCTGTGAATCAGATCTAAGACCTGAATGAGAAAAAGAGAGTTAATACCAATTTTGTTTACATTATTAGGGGAGTTCCCTATAGGTATTGATGTGGTGAGGACCTTAGAAATAAGACATGCAAGATCCCATTCTGAATTATCCTCAGACATACTAGCATCTGTTTTCTTTTCATGTAATTAACCAAAATATTGTCATTCTAGCTGGAAGACAAGTTTTGTCAACAGGCAAAGGCAAATGCCTCCAGCAACTTGTGAGGGTGAAAATCATGATAAACACTCCACATTTTGCTGTGTTAGTTTATTTATAAGATGCTGTGCATATCTGAGAGAGCAGGAACAAATAAGGCTCAAAACAGTTTACATTTGTTTTTGCATGAAATGCCAAGATAGTGTCCTTTACTACAGAAGAAGAGTCATATATCAGCTTTGCTCATTTCTAAAAATGCCTATTTCCTTTGGGGGAAGACAGCTATCTCTTCAAGTGAATTATTTGGAAAATCAACCCTTCTGATGGAGAGGCGCTGTAGGCTTTAAGTTACACAAGTCCATTTGCCCCCTACAGAGAATGAGGTGCCTGCAAGGATTGAGGAGACTGGTTATCCAGCGGAAAGTTTAGCTATTCTGCAGAACTTGCCTGGCTTTTCTGTGCTAGGACAAATAACCACTCTGTTTTCCCTGTGTACAAATGACCTGTGGACCTGCAGTGAATTAGAAGTGGAAGAGATGGTGAAAAGCCAGGAGCACAGTGGGAGTACAGTAACATTTTGTCTTTCAAAGCATTGTGACCATGCAAAGGACCTCTCAGAGTACCTGAGGAAAAGGTCAACTGTGGGGAAGAAAGTCGTTTGGAACAGTATTTTCAGACCACTTTCTGGGGACCTCAGGGTAGTAGTTTCAAGGAGACTCCCAGAAGGCACTGAAGGGAGAGCAAACTTTCTGAGTTCTCAACCACAGCAAATGTTTCAAATCCCCAGCTCACTGCTTTGCAGTAGGTTTTAATGCTAGCCCATTTTGTAGTGATTCTTTTCAACAGAATGACAGGTTAAACAGCAGACTGTTCAAAGCACAATCTTTGTTCCTGACTTGTTCAAAGGGCACTCAGGGAAGAAGAATAGTCCTTTGTTAGTTGTAGTTGCAATATATATAACTAGTCAATGTAGCTAATTCAGATGGGCCTGTTATTTCAGGGGTGTTCTCATTCAACTTTAAATCAAACAGCATAACCAAATGAAGAAATTATTATAAATGTCCAACTATATTGCTTTAATTTTTGCATTCTATCTTATGTTACTGTAATTGCATTTCCATTCGTGAGGTTTTTGTAGACCACAAGATACTATTGCTATTGCAACCAATTTCTAGTATTGAACTCCTATAATGATAATTTAATAGATTCGTAAATCTTTAATACCAAAACAGAGTATTTTGACTGTCTCAGTGGAACTGGTAATACTTTAATAACATTCATATATCTACTGGAAGGTAATAACATGCTTATAATTTCTGTAGACATGGAAGGACTCAAAACTTTTCAAAATGTGGGTGTGAGGATGACTGAGACTATACAATTTTTATACTGCCTGTTTTTCTTTTCTAAATGTTGTATAGCAGAATATTGATCAAGATTTTTTAAAATACTTGACACATGGTCAGGTATTTTAAAATAGTTAAACACATGATCAGATATTAGAAAATATGTCTTCTGATCACCTATTTAAATGTTTGCCATTTTATTTTCATTAATAGCTTGTCGAATATGAAAGTTTTCTAAGCTCAGCGGGCACAGCTGACCGTAGGCTGTAAGAATATCTGTAGCAAGGAAGGCTAATAGATGGGCCTCATCTACAGACAGATTTCATCTGTCTCATCTAATGCTTATTAAGAAATCTAACCTCGGTTAAATTGTATTATACAAACCTTCAAGGATCAAGGACTGCCAAAGAGCTGATTTCTGCAGTAATTACTGGACTTACATCTCCACCTACTGGCTGATGGGGCAAAGTTCCATTCAAATGGTAGTTTAAATTAAATCCAAGTAGTGTTTTGCCTGTAAAAGCTTTTCAAATTATAGTAAAATCATTTACAGGGGAAGTTTGTTCAAAGTTCCTTGGCCATGTATGTAATGAAGCCACTGATTTCAAAGTCGTTGACCTATGCATATTAGCCTAGATCTTAATAAAGAAAATATGACAAGATTTTTCAATCGGAAAAAAACTTACTTAAGTCCACCTAGAGATCCTTTCATTGAGAATGTATCAAAGCATCCCAGAGTCAAATGCACAGCAGAGCTGTACAGAGTTATTCCTATGTAACTCAATAAAGCTTGATAGCAATAACAAGTATGATACTACTAGAGAATTTTTTTTTTAGAAACAGAAAAAACTGTTTATAGAAATGGACTCAGACAAGTGACCCCATAGGATGATTATCAGTGTTAGCATCCAGCAGGGAAAAAAAAGAAGGGGGGGAAAACAAACAAAAAAATCCCAATACCAGTTTAGAGGTTAGCAAAGAGAAAAGGCTGAAATTTGATAATAAAAAGTTCAAAGTCAAAGTGGGCTGATAATGAGAATTTCTTTCAGAATAGTTTTCATCCATTGCTAACAGTAGAGAATGAGAAATGCTGGTTTTAAAAGCTGATGATCATAGACAATGACTCTCCAGTGTGATAACAGCTGTGAAAAGGGCAAATGCAATCCTGGAATTTGTTTTCCTGTAGCCCTTGTCGCTTCATGGTTACAGAATATTTCAGAATCTCAGCTGCCCCTACTTCTTTTCCTTACAAGTCAGGATATCATCTCCTCTCAACCACAGATGGAATCTGTCATGCTTCTGTTGTCTTTTAGACACTGCAACATCTTCCTCATTTCCCCAAGGAGGAGGGAAAAACATCAGACACAAAATTACAGCTCCAAAGATTTTGCTTTCTCATTCTTTATGATGGGGCATTCACCTGTGAGAGATGATATCTTAAAATCTTTTGACTAGCATTTCTACTTAATTTCTGCTTAATTAGCAAGTTTCTAGCTTCAGAAAGCTTTCTACTAAAGATACATTAGTAAAATCTTAACTTCTGTAAGGAATAGTAATCAGAAACTCTCTAGTAGTACAACGCATGGTGAAACTAGAAGTCTGATGCTTTGGTGGAGTAATAGTAACTCTCACACACACTGTTGGTTTTACAAGGATATCAGGTGCATCTACAAAAAAGTCATACAAGCCACTTAGAATTAAGTATCTTTTTCTACAGAAGTTTGTGGTAAACAGTGGTAGAATCCAGATGCTAAATGAAGTAAGTTTCTTCTAATTTTTCTTTTGCACTGAGCAATTTCTTCAAATAGTTGCAGAAATAACAAAAAATAGGAGCATGCCCTGAATGATTAAAAAAAAATCAGACCAGCTATTACCCAGCTGGAAAAGAAATTTTCCAGAAATGTGGAAGATAACGGAATGAAACTTGAAAGGCACTTTGCTCTCTATCTATAAACAATAGGCACCAGCAAAAATACTAATTACCTAGAGAGACAATAACAGGAGCTCTCAAGATAACTGATTTTTGAATTGTTTCATTTGAGTTGGAGAAAGTAATTATGAAACTTTTAAACTTAATGAAAATTATTAAATGAATTTGTAAATTTCTACATGTTGTCGCATTCTGAATATAATAGAAAATATAAAATAGCCTGAGAGCAGAACTGAAGCAGAAAGACACGGGGTTCAACATGTAAAGCCGTGAACACCAGCAGGACTAGAGGGCTTCTTGCAATTTGATAGCAGCAGAGATGATGCCTCAGATCTCTGAAAATGCTAGTCTTTCTGGAAATAAAGTGAACACATCTAAGCAGACAGGTTGTTTAAAAATATTTGATCTGTCAAATAATTCCTAGTCCATTGCTAAAGAGAATTCACATCCTGTTTCAGTCTTCACTTTAGTGGCCTTCTTCAGCATCTGCTCATAAAATACTGGATCCATAGTTCCTCTGATTGTTCTGGCACAGCTCTAACTTTAGGTTCATTTCTCCTATTTTGAAAACAGCAGGCCAGATTTGTATGCAGCATCATACTGCACGCTGTCCTCAGCAGTGCTATTGATCTGTATCTGCCGGAAAGATCTCTACTAATAGATCTTAAAGTTGCATTTGACCTTTCCAGAGCTTATCTGATACTTGTTTCATCCATTCCTGAACAATATGACCTTGTGTATCTCAAATGCTTGGACCAGCTATTCTTGCAAAAGTTCAAATGATCCAGTCATGGTTCTGACGAGGTAATGGGCACAAGATGTATGGGAAAGCAGCAAGATGAGATGTATTTGAAAGATTCCCTGAGAACTTTGATGTTGCTTTTCATCCAGTAAGTGTTGATGTTTTTTCACTTCCATTTCTAGTGAAGCCTGAAATTAACATAGCTTTTTTGTTTACTTACTTATTTGCAACAACATCATTGATAGTAGTAGTATAGCACTGGGAATAGTTCTTGTAAAGCTGGAAGCAGAAGTGAAAAGTATTTTGGATAGGTCTTGTATGTTGAGAGGAAGACCATGCTGAGTTATTTAATCCTTCTTGCTATAACTAATATTTAGTATC
>NW_009924421.1:63927-90769 GCF_000696875.1 Nestor notabilis | reverse complement strand
TGGGGGGGGGTGGGGGGGGGGCGGAGGGAGGGAGACACACGACCATCCTTGTGAATCTAATCTAAAAGCTATTTTGATTCTGAACTCTTCAGTAGTATCACTTTACCTTAACACAGATCCTGTTTTATTAAAAAGCTCAAGTAAACACATTAATTTTATTTTTGCGATTTAATTTTCTTATTGTGTTTTGCATCTGTAATAGCACGGAAAAAACAGTACATTTTTAAGGCAAGAATTATAGCAGTTAATTACTCTGAAATTTATGAAAACCATAGATGAATATATGTTACTGTTAAGCAAGATTTTAGTAAGTAAATTTTGCCAGCTGGAAGCGTGACAGGGATGACTAGCATTTTGATATTTGAAATACACCTCAAGACTTCTGGTGTCTTGCATATTTGCTATCTATCTAAATAAACTTGGTGGTAGCCATAAGGTCAGAGTCTGCTAATATTTATTTTGGAGAATTCTGCCTTTCTGAGCCTTTTTTTTTGCCTCTCTCTGCTTTTTGTCCCTGTAAAAGTAGTGTTAGCAGTATACACATCCTTCCAGAGATATGATAGTAATGGAAAAAGTAAACTTTGGTGTCCTTAATCCATTTTACAAAGTTAGGTATTTCAGTCTGAAGAAAGTACTGTTTTGGAGATTCTCTTGTTGGGACTCAGAAAACCTGTAGATGATAACAATACCTCAAACAGTAGTAGCTCATCACAGTGCCAGAGGCAGGGCTGGTGACTGATAGGCTGTCAGAGTTGTTAGCTAAAACAGACCCCTGTGGATTTTTATGACAGCTTTCCTTTCTGCACACTTGATATTCCTTATTTCTGAATTATTCAGCATTGCTGCTGCTAAGTCAGCTAGTGTCTCTGGAGCATAATTAGCTAAGCAATGGTTAAAACCAGGGAAAAAGAAACATCCCAATTATATGTTCATTGCTTTGTGAGTACTTGAATAGCAGTTTGAAATACCGACTGCAGTTCACAGGAATCTGCAAAGCAGGGCTGGGAATCTCTGGAAAACATATGCTGGTCTCAGTCAAGTTAATAACAAAACTCCTGTTCTATAAAACAGGGCAAAAGATAAACTTTTCAAGACATGTAAAAACAGATAGACCTAAACTAATGCTGAAATGTGATCTATCCTACGTCTACCTCACTGTTAGGAAAAATGGAAGGACAGTTCCTTTCTCCATGTGTTAAATGCTCAGTTGTTCTTTTTCCATGCCTCACCTTTGAAATTAGTTTAGTTCTCACCAAGATAAAAATGAAAATATTTAGTTAGTGTTTTATTTACTGCTTTTATTGCCAAAGCTATATTTTGCTAAAAAAAAAAAAAAAAAAGGAATGACATTTCAGCATTAGGAGCTTGGTAAGCTTTTGATTAGATATCTAGGTGCTTTAGTATTTGTCTCGTGTTAAGTCAGAGTATTCGCACTTGGTTTCTTTTCAATAGGAGTAACTTGTTTATCTTAAAAAAGCATTATTCTTCTTGGCAATCATCATGCATCTCTAACCTATAGCAAAATGTACTATCAGCTACGCAGAAGACAAACCTCTAGCTTTGCTGTGACTGATGCATATAGGAAAAATAGGCTATGCTTCTGGTTCCTTGGTTAGGGCCAAGTGAACCTACTTTGGTTTTTCCTTTGCAAGGCAGACATTTGTGTCAGATGGGCACTGCCTAAAATGAACCCTTGAAATCCTTGAAAGACAGTGGACACACATCTTCTTGGGATTGGAACAGTTTTAAGAAATGAAATGAGGAAATTAAATTGTTGATTCCATGAGCACTTAATGAAAAGAAAATATGTTTTGTTTCTTTGACCTTTCGCTAGGAGCCTTTAAATGAGATCTTTCTTAAAAGCTTTTGTTTGCATCACAAGCTTTAGTGAATGTGTTATCAAAGCATCCCACTGAAGAAGAAAGATATTAATGTTTAATTTAATAGATGAAGCACAGAACAAGTGACTTGCTGGAGAGACATGTGGCAAAGCTAGGAACAGAGCAAAATTCAGTGTAACTATCACAAATATCTCTCCCCTGTCTTTTCAAAGGAATTAGGCATTCTGGATTTGAGTCTGTGGTGGTTTAAGCCAGGACAGGGTCATTTTGATATTTTGAACCATTAGCTGGCTCTTGAGGAAAGAAATAGCACTTTCCAACAGGAATACAGGTTATAAAGGGCTGTGCTGCTTCTTGTTGCTGGATGTTACGGGTAGTGCATATGCTTGTTGCAGCTATCTGCATATGAATTTGTCAAGAATTTGTCAACTGTCCAATTTTCTATAAACCGTCTCATTCAGAACTCCATACAGTACAGTGCTGAAGTGTTAAAGTCAAATGGAAGTGTCCACAGAGGACTGTTGCGGCCAGATTTTGCTACCACATCTTAGGCCTTCTTCCCTCATTTTCTTCAGCTGTCAGCTTTCTTTATAATGTAACCAGTTTAAACTAACCAGTTAATCAGCTCTTTGGAAGAAATAAAAAAAAAAAAATCAAAAAAACCCCAAGCATTTACTAAAGTATTTTTGGACATTTTGCTGTAATGTGTATAAATTTAAGGAAGTAACACAAAAATAAAATCCACCAATATTTCTTGTCAGCTCTACAACCCCTTTCAGTTTGTCTTCAGCTGATGCATACATAGCTTTATTATCTCAAAAATACATGGAAATTGTATTTCAGCTTTCTATGTACAGGCCATATTGGCAAGCAAATGGGCAGCTGTATATTTATACTGAAGCAAGGAGAGACAGCAGTATCGTACAAGGGGACTCGGTTGACTGATCACAACAAATACAGCTCAGAATATGGAACTTCTGATCCATGAAAATAAATTTCAAGCTATTATTAGTGGAATAATTTTGAGTGACAAAGATACTCTAAGAAGAGTGTGTGTAAGTATTTTATAAGCTTAAAGAGAAGCTGATGTCAACAAGGAAAATGTTTTGAATTTGAGATTTCTGAATGTAAATGTCAATGTTATGGAAGAGAAATCAGAAGAATCAGAAATGTAGGTATAAGACCAAACATTTTGTTGAAATTGTTGTTTCATCATTGTAAGAAGTAAGCTTGATTACTGAGGAAAACACCCTGGAGGACAGGCTTAAAGCCAATAGCCATCCACCTGTATTAGTTACCTGCAAGAGTGATGTCAGAGTTGGCTGCAGGGACACTCCAGCTGGTGTTCTCCAAGGGAAACTTGGACATCATCAGTCTGATTGCACTTTGTAGACACATTTTCCTGCCCTGAAGGTAGGGTCAGCACACTCTGATAATAACAAGAAGCAGAAGAGGTGAGCCAAGGAAACATTGTTTGAGATGGAGGGTGTGCTGGCTGTGGCTTCTCCAAAACTGGAGTGATTCTGCAATTCTAATTTGAAGCACCCAGAAACGTGCAGGTTTGGGACATTGTTGTAGGTGCAAATGATACTGCTGGGTGCAGTGTAACTGGAAAGGATGGGCATACTGTCCTGGGTACCAGAACCAGCCTAAAATTCATTATGCTCCCAGGAGTGCTTAATCAGGTACAGCAGACACAGGGTTTTCCCCAGTGATTTGCAAATCTCATCTGAAGAGTGAGGAGGAGGATTTGTGTGGTATATAAGATTATATATACTTGCTATGAAATTTTGATGCAGGCAAGAGGCAGGTTTATTGAGTGACTCTGGATGAGGGAAGAAGGGAAAAGAAAAGGATGATCATAGATATTACAGAGTACTTAATCTGTGTTTGGAGGCTGTTACAAACTACCTAATTTGAAAGAAGTGAATAAGGCTCAATTTGAGCATGAATCAAAAATTAGAAAATACATTAAATAATCCACTTGCAGTTATCTAAAAAATAATATAGTTATTATTATGGGCTTGTCAGGAACTGACCCTGTCATAGAACTTCAATTTCCTGCTTTGAGAGAAGATATGGTTCCCTAAGACAGGGCAGCTCCCTACCACCAAGTTGGAGATACTCGTACTGTCTGGCGCACTGCTGACCTAGTGCTGTCTCCTGTGCTTTGTAGTACCCATCTCCAAGAGCCATGTAAGACCCCACACTCAGGAAAAAAATGCCTAATTTTCTAGCATTTGAGTGAATAAAGCAGCTTGAGGAGGACAAAGGTATTCCATGGGGAAGAGACCATACACCTTGCAGAGGATTAAAGGAGTGGTGAGTTCTCTCCCTTTGGTAGCAGAAAGACGTTAGATGTGTTAACCAATATTAGGAACTCGGCTACCTAGAAGAATACCTCCCTTTACCTAGGGAGGCAGTAAATATGATCTTGCTTCCAAGGCTTTTGGTGTTGCCAATGTTTCTCATAAAGTTGATATAGTGTGGATACACGTATTTTAAGGAGTACTATATAAAACTTCAGTGGTGGTCATTTGCTTGTGCATAACACTCTGTTTTGCTATGAAAACTGCATTTCCATGGACAAAGAACAGTGCTCAGTGATCTGTTGAATGATTCAGCTTAATCAGACGTAGGGAGGAGCACTCTTAATTTACTGAAGTACTTCATTTATGTGTTTGTTTCCTAAGAGGGAAATACAGTAATTAAACCTTTTGTTATAAAGTCAGTTTGCAAGGCTTAAAGTAACAGGAAATGTTTAACTTTAAAAGGTTTTATTTTAAAGATTAAGATTTATAGTACTGAAAATTAATTCAACCAAACTTCAAACAATATATTCAAAGTTAAGATTAGGGGCATGCGTGAAATCATGTTTAAAAGGATTCTTTTAAATGTAGCTTCATGCATAGTAGCACTGAAAACATTGTATGTGGTATTATAGGTCAATATTTTCTTAAAATAGAAAATAATTCTTAAACAAGATGTTTTCAGCAGCTAACTAGGCTGGCATGAAAGCAGAATGTCTGATTGCACTGAGGCTGTAGGAGACAGGCTGAGCTAGAGCAGTTTAGTGATTGAGGAGAACCCTCTTCATGTATCAGTTTCTAAACAAACACCTTTTGCAAAGAATTGATATTTCAAAGGATTATTTACATCAGCAGACAAGCCATGCACTTCCTGAAAATGGATTATTTTTATGTTTTTTGCTACTTACTACAATAGATTGCATGCTGACTTCTTATTAGAAAATATATTCAAAAGATCTTACATTAATCTCCACCTAGAGTACAAATTAGCTGTGCTTCATGGATAAAACTCTGTCACTGGAAAACTAAACTCAAAATCCTTCATGCAAGAAGAAAAATGTTCTTGACTGTATTCCTTTCTCTGAAACAGGAGTTTTTCATTAGTTACGCTATTTGTCAAGAACATGATACATATTTCTTGCTGAGTACTTAGCTGTTGGCTTTTGTCTTGATAATGAAATACATATACACATGCTTTGAACACATCTTGACAGTGGAGTGAACTTTATTATTCTACAGAGATGTGAAGATCTATTGTAGGAATATTGGCTTGGTAACATAGTGTTCATCATGTGGACACCGTTGCTCATGGCAATATGAGTTTTTGGAGATTGATACTCATTTGGAGTTTTGCCTGACACATCTTTATTATTAGCGCACAGCCAATAATGTGTTGATCTTGAAGAACTACCAGGACTGCACACATGGGTCTTTTGCTGGCATCTACAGTGTACTTTCACAGTTCCTCAAGTTACCGAAGCAAAAATAGGAAGACTTTTTTTCACCGTTTTTTAATTTTCTTCTCATTCATTACTTCAGATAGCACCTGTAGAGCCAGAAATAAGAGGCTCTATCCTACAGCAGTTGTCTTTAAAAACTGAACCCCAAGCAGCAGTTGACCTCTTGCTTCACTGCTCTCTCTTTTAATAAATCCCACAGGAAGTGAAATCATGTCTCAAGGTGAATCTCTCCCCTGTGATGCAGGGAGAGGAAGGTGTTTTGTCTGTTGCTTCTGTTTGGGGAGTTGAAGTACACAGAGTTTTCTCCTTGGGAAATGCAGGTGTATGAACCACTCACAAATTAGTGGGAAGGTATCTAAAGGGTATTGATACAGGCAGGGTGATGTATGGAGGAAGAAAACCACTAATGTAGAGCATGCTGTGTCAAATTTTCTCGAAGCTGCTGTCCCTGCTCTGGGAAGAGAAGCAACAAAGACAAAATGCTGACCTCTGTGAAGCTCATTCTTCTTCTAAGAAAATGTACTCAGTCTTTCTTTCTTGCTATCACTCTTTGTCAAGAAATTGTGTCCTCCAGCTAGAGCAGGTTTTGGCCTCCAGGAATAGTTGCATCTGCAAGTGATTGAAAGATGTTGTCAGGAATCCACTTCACCTGACCCCAAAACACAGCTTACTTGAGACTATATTGCTTTTCTGCCTCCATTGAGAGATTAAGCCTCATCACTAAACAGCAAACTCAATTATGAATGGGGTTCTTTTAGCATTACTTGGAAGCAGATTTTTCCCTTTGGCTTGTTTGCATTCCCATTGACTCCTAATACTAGTTGTTAATGGAATAGCATCTTATGTCTTACAGTAGATACATGGTTTTGCTTTTAAAGTACAGTTATGAGGGAAAAATATTTGCAGTGTTCTGTTTTTATTTTATCTTTATTTATAAGCATAGATTTAGAAGTATGGCATCCTGTGAGCAGCTTCAGAAGGAAAGCTATTAAAATGATTCTGTCAATGCTAATAATTTCAATCTTTGACCTGCAATTCTGTGCTTTATAATGTACTTATTTGTGTTTTGCAATTTGTATTTAATTGCTTGTCTGAGAAGGCTCATGCA
The DNA here is from genome assembly GCF_000696875.1 of Nestor notabilis. Classification (NCBI taxonomy): domain Eukaryota; kingdom Metazoa; phylum Chordata; class Aves; order Psittaciformes; family Psittacidae; genus Nestor; species Nestor notabilis. The sequence goes on along the minus strand of NW_009924421.1, from coordinate 84,051 downwards.
TAACATAATTCCTTTAAATCTTTCATTAGTTTTATTTTCTTGCCAGCAGAATATGGCTGAATGCTACACCAGCTGCTTTGCAACTATAACTCTTCTCTCTTATTGCTGGTAATGACAGCCAACAATTTACTGTGTGTATTAAGTTTGGTTATGTGTTGTTGTATAACTGGAGTTTTCAGGAAAATATTTTCTCAAGCATAGGACAACAAATGTCAGACTGACCTAATTACTGTTCTTCTCTACAGTTTCTAGGGGCTCTTTTCTGCTAGCTGGAATTGAGTGGTTTAAAAATGTATTCATTAACAAAGTATTCAGATTTATTATCCTGCCATTTATGGCATCATGATTCCCATTTCTTTTTAGCTGGTTGCCAGGGAATACTTTCACCTATGAAAGTAAAGGAAGGACTGCCCTAAGTGGAGGTAGTTCAACCTGCTAGTGAGATCCATGCTCCCCAGCTTACACTACCCACAGAGAGAAGTGTCCCCTGAGGGTTCCCTCCTTTCAGGGCTGCTGGCAGAGTTTCCCAGGGGAGAGATGAGGAATGAGCTAGGTCAGGGTCAGAGTGGGTACACTTTTGTTCAGTTAGCATAATCCATGCTGACCCTGGCCATTGCCACTGAATAACAGATGACAATCTCAAAGATTAAGGGTAGGTTACTGAGCGGTACAAACGGAGGTGAAATAAATACCTGCAGGGCTAAAGTGATGTTCCGTGGTGGGAAGTTTCTGGGCAGATGGAGCAGTTTGATGCACTAAGGAAAACGGATGATTTGAGATGTGAAGCCCACCTACAGGCTGGCACTGAACATGGGTACAGCAGCACCTTGATCTCTTAGAGAGATTTGGTTTGCACTCCCAAGGACGGCCTTCACATTTGAGGCTGAGAAGCAGGGTAAAAGTGGACTCAGGGCCTTAAAGCAGCCACTGATAATCTTCTTTGAAGTATTTCCATGAGGACCTAAGAAACCTGTTGGATCAGAAGGACTGAGCGTCTTGTGTAGTCTGTAAAATGATAACAGTATTACCAATTCCCTGCTACGAATATCATCTGTTTAATGAGACTATCTGTCAGTAACCATCCAGACAATATGGAGTCCATTTGTTCATGGTGGTGAATGTGGCCATGATGGAGCAGATCATATGAAATGGGGCTGGTAGCTGCTCTTTCTAACAAAGATTATTCTGATTATCTGTTTTTAAGGATTTTCTTTTTATGGTCTGGGTTTTTTCTGTTGGTTTTTGTGGGGGAAGTTTGTGAACTCCCTTTATAGGTTAGTTGCAAGAGTCCTTGTTACTGTGCGGCTTACCTTCCTAGCAGTTCAGGATTCGATATGCTTTTTATGTGCTTTCCAACTTAATTTGGAAGCAATAGGGCTTTCACTAGCAAATTTTTGGAAATGATTCAGGGATGACGGCCCCAAATTCCTCCAACTCTTCAGATATTTCTTAAAATAACCATATTATTTCTTTTATCTGTATACTATTAGTCTAGATGAATGTGAAAGAATAGTGTTTCCTGGAAGCAAGCATAGATAGGAGCCTTGGGATTAGGGCTAACATTGTTGCTGTGCTTTTAGTTTTCAATTTTTTCTTGCAGTATTTTCATCATATATACATATAGGTTAGTGTGATCCCTGCCGATCCTTGTGCTATCTCATGGCGGGGAGTAGGATGATGCTGCACAAGTGTAGCTGGGCTGTGTAAGCCTGTGGATCAGGGAGGCAGAAAGCCTGCAAGGCAACTGCAGTCTCTGTCAGTTAGTCAGCCAACAGCCAACCATGTATCCAGTCCAGCCCTATTCGATATGAGGCAGGATTACTTCTGGGGAACTGCTTTTGAATTGCTCCCAGAGCTCCCCTTCTTATTGCTGTTCTGAGAAATATATATTGTACCTTCCAGGTATATGAAAATAGCAGACCAGTATGGTTTGTTCAGAATAGTTTCCCCTATGGCCTGTACAAATTAGCAGAACTCTATGGAAAATTCATTATCCTTATTTGCCTTCAAGGTCAGCTCCAGAGTTCGTGTACAACAGCATAATTCCATTGCAATTGGTGATAAAACCAGAAGGTCCATTTCCCTGGGTTTCTACAGCCTTGCCTGCCCGTCTTTACATCAACATGAAATTAAAAGCAGATGCTGGCATGGAACAATGAAGTGCTCAACCTCATCAGTTTTCAGTTCCTTCATCCTTCAGTGTGAAGTGTTTTCCAGTGTTTTTTCTGTCAGTTCCATTTTTGAAAAACTGCTTTCACTGCTTCACGGTTTTTACAAGAAAACATTGTTGTGCCTCTGGTGCAGGCAAGGAGAAATCTAATTTCTTTGTAGTGAAGTGTCTGCCTCCCCATTACCCTCCATAATAGGACAGCACAACAAATTATAAAGCTTTAATAAATAGCCATCATGCATCTAGGAGCACGTTTCCAGGTTCCTGGAATATCTTTGTCTGCACGTTTGCCTCTTCAAGCAGTGGGGTTTTTGCCTTCCTGAAACTGAGTGATAATGGTCTTGAAATCTTGGGCCATTTGCAAATGGATGACCTGCTTTTTGTAGCAATGGCCTGGCTACACAGGCTCCAGTCTCCCTCCCTGTCAGCATGTAATCATTTCAAGCTTCTGCATTAACCCCCAAAGACTGACATAGATAAAATACTAAAATTACCTTTTGTCCCCATTTCCTGCCTGCATTTGAAGCAGTGTGTGTGCATAAGGTAGAGTGGGAGCAGCTGCTGACGGTACTACTGAAGAACTGATCAAAGGAATAACATGCATCCACATCCTGAGCTCCATGGCAGATCACAGGCCATATCATTAACTGTGTGTCTCATCCACTTAGCCTAGTGTAAAGGCTCTGTCTGCTTGAATCGAGTCACTAAGGTTAGTCTGTGGGACCCTGGAGAAAAACAGATTCCATCAGCATGCTAGGCAGCAGTATTTTAAAAGACTTTGCTAAGAAATCAGGAGCAGGTTATTGTAACTATACTGCCCCTTATTTAAAATTTTTGCAACTCAGAAATGTGGGGTGAACAAAAACGAAAACTCACTGAAACTCCTGTTGCCATTTCCTTGCAGTGCTTCAATACTAACTCATCACATTTGCCCACCTAAATCATTCAGTATTGTACAAGTAAAGCTTCAGCCTGAAATACTGCAGGAGAGCCAGGGAAAAAAAAGGCTTCTGTTTCATGTGGAGTTGATGGTGGTGATTGTAATTCAACTGCCTTTTTTTCTGAAGTTCCCAACTGTTGCAAATATGCATGTGGTGCTGTACAGTAGCATGTTGTATTGTTAGCAAAATAACCTCTTTTCCTCACCTGGCATCCACAAAAAGACCCAAGCAGCTGTTTTAGCAGCCCCTGTGGAGTGCATATGGCACAGAAAACAACGCAGGCCTGATGGACACAACCCCACTGGTCCTGCCTGCAGGGTAGAGGCTATGGTGAGCAGCGCTGCTGGAGCACTCTGTGGTCCAGCTGCCTTTGTCCGCTTGTGAGGTTGTGCAAAAAAGGCTGTTCTTGTAGCAGTTTGTGATCCTGTTGTGAAGTCACTTTTACACATTATGTACAAATCTATTTTTCGGGGCTGTGATGTCTTTAAAATCTACTTTAATTTGGAATAAATATATAGTGGGTTAGAGTTATAGAAATCAAACTCATAGAGTTATAGTAATCCAAATGAGCTAATAAGAATAACCTGTAACTTTTAATAGCAGACTGCTTACCAGTTGGATTTGTTATTATTATTTATCCAGGAATTTTGTTGGGAGGACAAGGTCTGAATTAAAAGGCTATTTTGGAAATAAGAATTTATGTTCAGGCCAGCAACAATGTTTTAAGAGGAATCATTTATTGTCTTTATTTTAAAATTTCTCCTTGAGAAAACTTTGCTTATGATGCTACACTGGGCTTAAGTAAAACAATAAAGCAAAAGTAAGCACTGGAAAAGGAAGATAGTTCTCTGGTTTATACCTCTACATCTAAAGAGGGGAAGATAACATTGTAATTGGACAGTAATTCTGTTCAGCTCCTGCCCCCATATATTCTGAGAGAACAGATAGTGATGGGATTTAATGAACTGTTGTTATTCCCTAATGTTAGGAGCCACTGTGCAGCCAGGATGGATAATCTAAAGATATGGTGCTGGCCTTGTTCCTTATTTGAAAATACAAGTGTAATCTCAAACAAAATTACATTTACCTAAGTGTTACTTTCCATAGATGTGGATTTCCTTGTTAGCTTAAACAGATTTTTCCAGTTCAAAAGTAAGATGTACACTTGGGTTAGAGTATTGGCATTGCCTTAAAATTCCAGCTTCCTATATCATCATAACCCAGAGGGAAGAGATGATCATAGGAGGTTCATTGTGCCTTCATAATCAAAATAATTGGATTTTCACAAGAACCAGAAAGACAGTGACTTCCTACACTTCCAAAATTCTTATGCTCTGCAAAACACTACTTACCAGTTTGAATCCTGATCTTGGGTTAACTTTAAATGCAGAATCTAGTATAGTTGAGAATCTAGACATGTTGAGAAAGACTATATACTTTTTAAAAGAAAAATGTTTTAGTTTTCAATATGCTTCAAACCAAAGCTTACCAAAACCCAGGAGGGCTAAAGTGCTCCTATTTTAGGGATGGCTGATAATGTTTTGCCTCTAATCAATCTTTATTTCTACATTTAATTTTCAAATATTATATTTTCAAGGCACAACACTGAGTATAAATGATACCCATCAATATGAAAAGGTGCTAAATCGGAAGACTTGTTTCGAATTTTGCTTAGAGAGATTTTTTTGTTTTCCCTGGCAATTCTTACTCACTTCCTACTAATAGGCTGAAGCTTTTTTTGCTGCAGCTGAACTCCACATGTGCAAGATCCATCCCAACACATGACATAAATGTGGCTCAGATGAAGTGCTGCTCTCAACTCCACTTTCATGCTTACAGCATTCGGGCTTCTATCTTGTAAAACTGCTGGTCTCTTTAGTATGACTTTCAGCATAATATTCCAGCTGTCACTTTTATCCTTCTGAACACCTTTGCCTTCGGAATGCTTATTTCTACTTATTTACCTCCTTAGTTAGACTCCTGTAGATCTCCTTTAGCAATAATTCAGATAGATTTCCCTTGAATTACGAGAAGGGGAAGTTTTCCCTTCAGAGGCTTCCATCTCCACACAACTGACACACCTCTTCTACAGCTTCATTAATTCTCTAAATATGAAAGGGAGGCTAAATGGGCCTCAGCATCATTACCCACATAAAGGCTCATCACTCTTTTACAACACAGGGTTTTTTTTTGATGGAGTTTAGCAATGTGCTAAGAAAAATATGCAAAATATGCAAAGAAGCCATGTGATGAAATCACAGTGAGTACTTTTATAAACTGAACCTCAAGCACTTTTAGAGCTTTCGTTGTAGCTGAGTCTCTGCAGCTGACTTTCTGACTGTCAATTTGAGGAGAATGGGGTTCTATTTTAATATTTCCCAAACTAGAGTTTAGTTAAAAAATAAAATGTAGTTATATAGGGACTTGGGAGTCCCTATATAGACTTGGCTGCTACATGTTTCAGAACAATTATGATTTGAACTGATAGGCTACATAAAAACTAAGTCTGATGCTTTTTTCTTTTTCATACTTTTAAGAATATTTGCTTAAGTGCAAAAAATTTGTACTTCAAGTGTAAAATGCCACTGACACAATTTTCATGTAATGAAACTAACTGGTCATAATCAACAACAGTTACTACATAAGAATTCATATTTTTAGCAAAACTTTTTGAACTCTGCTGGTCATGAAAAATTTGCCACTTTTGGCATCAAGATGAGGCTTGGTTGCAGTTTTAGTAGAGAGACTGTTGATTATGTGGAGATGCAGGCTCCAAAAGTACCAGTCAAAGTGAAATAGCCCTGTTGTCCATCCTGCATAATAGTGCCTTCTGTGCTGGGAAGTAGCCAGGAGTCAAGAAAAGCTTGTATGACTTTGTCACAGCCTGTCATAAGCTGCTGCTATCACTAGTGGGTATTGTTGGGTACATTTCCACTCTTCTGCCGCATTAGCATTTCACAAGTTTGAGTTGTCCAGGAAAGATATTACTTTAAAACATAATGGAACTCTGCTAAATCTGAATGCAACTCTGCTCTGGAAAAGGGAATAATTTTGTTGTCAACATTTAATAGAATTTGAATGGAACTGCTTAAAAATCAAGATATTTGTCATTGCAAATTTAGCTGGTTTGTGCTAGCCTATGGTTGAGTGCATCTTTTAGACTGAGTATTTTAAAAAGTTTGGGGAAAAAAAACAGGAGAACATTTAGCACAGAAATACATACAAGAGTGCTCTGCCTTTTACAGGACAGATATCTCACAATTTAATTATCAATCACTTGTATAATGGTTGACTGTATGCCAGTGAGTAGAAATGCATGAAACATTCATGCATATTTATTGTAGGTAAGACGGAGACAGCATGCATCTGTATTAAATCTATCAACTCTTTAGAAAGATACAGCAACGGGGAATTAACATAAGAATATCCCAACTGTTTAAGACTGACAATAAAATTATACAACACTTTAATAAGAGAATGTAGATTACCAAAACCAACTGGATATATAGGAGGAGTCTGCACAATGAAATACAGCTTTATATATTTGAATTTGTGTGAGAATAGCTTCTATTTGCTTTGTAAAAATTGCTGGGGTACCTGACTGTAAATAGTTGGGACGTCAGTGTTACATACATTAACAGAGGGGAAAAAAAAACAAGCTGGCAATTTACAGTGTACTCTGGTGACAGGTTTGAATGTACAGTGAACAAACTGGGGTGGAGACAGTTTTTATGGGGAGCAAATCAACTTTAAGACAGACCTTTTCCTTACACAGTTGATCAGCCATATATTTTAAGATACTGTTTCTAGACTCTCTAAGAAAGTAACAATGCAGTGATTTGCAAAACCTATGTGATCATTTGGTGCAAACAGGGGCACAAATTCAATAAAGATGAAATTGTTCAGAAGACTGGACACTTGCTCTTGATGGGGAAAAAAGGAAGAGTAAATCCTATAGCCTAATGTCACAACTTTTATTTTTTAAGTTTTGATGATTTTATAAAGATGAAGATGACTCATGTTGTTAGAATGGATAAAAGATAAAACAGTGCCTTGCAGATATATTAAATGTAACAAAGTCAGTACATTTAGAAATATATTTTTTAAATCTATTTGGTTCAAGAGTGAAGTATATAAAAGATTCTGCTTTTTATTTTACTTCTTGAAAAAATCAGTAAGTCTGATCCGTATCCATTCTAGCTACATCAACATTTTTTCCTATTCACAGTATAGATTCTGTCCTTCAATTTATCTTTAGCTGAAGCAACCTTTAAGTTCATGGGTTTTGGCATGATTTTACTAATCTATATCACTTCCTTGCCATTTGAGCAACTCAATTTCAGTTTCTTCTATTTCTGCATTCACTTCACGTGGGTGACCAAGTCTGTCTCACACATTATATATACATAGATTATAGATTTTAGTTTTATTAGAACCTTTTATTATCTAGCATTAGTGTCAGCTTCTGCTATTTGCTTTAAGAAGCTTTGGTGCAGTATCAGGAATCCCTGCAGAGAGCTCTGAGAGCAGTAACCACTGAAACAATGTATTTGAATTTATTCACTCTTCTGGGGTGCCCTTATGTGGTATCACTAGGGTGGAGGGGCACTCTCCTTGATTAACAAGACATTGAAATTCACTATAAAAAGTGCGCAAGCCCAGCTCAAAGCTGCACTCAGTAGGTCACCTGTCATTCCAGGGACTGTCACTGTGCCAGCAGCAACATAGCCCCTTCCTCCTCGCCTATCACATCCCTGACTCCTCAAGGACAGCATGACCCAGTGCTGACTCCTGATTTGACATTTACCCCAGATTTTGTACAGTGTGCCAGCTGGTTTGGCTCGGAAGATCAGTTTGTCTAACGTATCCTGTATGAGATGGATGTTTCTTTCCGGCATTCATCCGTTTCATTTCAGCAGTTCAGCACAGAGCCTTTAATGAGTCTGGATTATACAAAGACACGCATAAGTGCAATATGGCATTCACTGAATACAGTTATAATGACCAAATTTCACCTGTTTCAGGCAGGTGATTTCTCTCCTATGCTTTCCAAAGCACCCCTGCATGCAGCAGCATCTCAGTTCAACAGTAATCAATGCACAATGAAATGTTTTCTTTACACTGAATGACAGGTGACACAGACATTTGTTATATGACACTAAATAGATGTATCATACACTGGAAATCTTCCAGTCTCAACATCAGCGTACCTAGTGCACCCGTCATCTAGCACAAGTGCTTTCCTGTTTTCATTTCCTAAGTGTCTTTCTGCATGCTGTCAAAACTCCTCTTTCCTTTTCTCGATTCCTTTAGCTCCACTGTATATATCACTCCCAAACCCTGCTATGTAGCTCATTTGTTTGCAATATACCACTTCACACTCCTTTTAAGTATGTGTCATTCTCTTACCTTGAAAATTCATAGGTATGATTATCTTTTTTCTTCCTCTGCATGTAAATTACAAAAAGTTACAAAATTCTTCACTGGCTACAGTTTAAGCTACTGCTACACTTCTTTTAGTGCACTCTTTTAATTTGTGAGCTGTCTTTCACATTAAGCATTTACCTGCCTTTTCGTCAGCCTGTCTTTTATTGCAAAGCATAATTTTATTGGGGTTTTTATTTGCACTCCCACTAAATCAAACTCTATCTCAGCCAGCAATCTGTGACCTTCTGAGCCGCTTTTGGATCAGCTGGCTTTTATTTGCGATATTATTCTTTCAGGTATAGTCAGTGAGTCTTTGCAGAACTTCTCATGTTGAAGATTTTTGTAACCATTTATAAGTTTAGCAACCTGAGCCTTCCAGCCTTTCTGATGTTTTGGGAGTCTTTGTCCTTTTAAGTTTTTGACGAGAGTTATTTTACAGCTTCCCACTATAATTACTCACATAATATTATGCTACAGGAGCTCAAGTCTGATTGTTTAAGTGTCTGAGTAGGACATCTCATGAAAAATTCCTTCTACAAGCATAGCTTTGTACTTGACATTTCTATACGGAAGCCATTAAACAAGAGATTAATTCTTCTTCTTTGGGCTCAGTGCAGTTCTTATCTGTATGAGTGATCCTGTTGACTACAAAAGGACTTTTCATATCAGTCATGATTGTAGGACTGGACATATTTTGGAGACAATTTAAAGCCTGTTCAGCAGCAGCTGCTTGTGGCATGGAGTGGAATACATATCCTGTGCCAAGTGGTCAGGTTCACACAGCTTATTGGTCATCGCACTCCAGTGAAAATCAAAAAGCCATCCTGTTTGTCCTCTCTATTGCTCTTCCTGCGAAACAACTGTCAGAACATGTTGTAGCATAAGAATAAATGGAGGAACATTACGTGCAAGTTCTTTCTTCTTTTTTTATTTTTTTTAAGTGCAAGAGCTATGAGTTTGCTGGTGTTCCAGTCCTTTGGTAGTTTTGCTAATTGTCATAAATGTTCTGAACGTTCACATCTAAATAACAAGGGGGTTCTTTACTAGGTGCTAGCACTGGAAAATCTACAGATTAGTTATAAAGTATCATTTGTAAGATTCTGCCAATTATATTGCAATTTGAAGTCTCTGGGTTTGTTTTATCTTCCATTTGGTTCATCTGCAGGGATTGCCAAGAGAAATGCTCAGGAAAGATATTGTACCTAAGAGAGTTACCTGCATTTCCCCAGTGATTTCTGGGGCTACATTTCTTCTGTCAGCAACAATTTATTTATAAGCATTCTCCACGCAAGTTCATCTTTAAAAAAGGACATTGTGTTTTGAATATTTAGAGCCTGAAGTCACAAAGGGCATGTTGTAATTAGATTTACTTCAGTATGAATGGAAAATATATTGTAGTAAGCAGAATCCCCAGGGGAAGGTTTCTAATAAAATCTCCATTTCATTTATTCATATGTGGCAACAACAGTCAATATTTGAGATATGAAATGTCAATAAACATAAAAAAGTATTAGCATTTGGTGTATGTTACAGTGCACAGCCTTGCCAATTAGAATATTTCAGCTTTGTTTCAAAAGCTTCTATGTGCTTTTAAAAACATAATCTCTAAAGGAAAGTAGAATATCTCTTAAAAACAGAGCTCCCTAGTCATGAGAATGGGTAGTCTAATATAAGATACAATCTAAAATATATATATATTTAAAACTATCTTATAGAAGTGAGAGGTAAAATATCCATAACGTTTTTCGTTACCATGAATGAGGATGAATCATTTTTCTGACATTCATGCATGTGAGGATTCACTGGCTTCCTACTGGTGGCAGAGGCCACTCAGCTGTCTGCTTGCTATTTTATCTTTTCCACTGGCTTGGATAAAAGAGAGCTATATAAAAATTGTTAAGACAAGAAAAATATGGCAGAAATTTGTTCCATTAGCTTGATGTCCTCTCTAATAAAATTCCAACTTATGCATGGATTCCTGTGATACCTACCAGTCCTGAGTTCACTGCCAAATCCTGAATCGGTGGCAAAGGGGGAAATTTTTATTTTCTAGTCAGTTCTTCAGGGATAGTACCATCTGCTTCCATAGCCCCAGACAAACCACCTTTAGTAATTCAGAAGAAAAATGCCCCTAAATGGGGTAATTTTCCCTCAGGAGCTGCAGTGTGACAAAGCACACGGCATAGGATCCAGTTTCATGTTGCTTGTTTGATAAGGAAGCACTGCCTGGAAGCTATCCAGGTCCCTCTTGCATTGTGTGTCTCTTCTTTTGCTGACCTGCCATCAACAGGAATGTGTTCCTTCTAGCTCCTTGCTCTGAAACTCGTAAGGCGAGTGTTGACCTGCATTGATTGAATTGCACACTTGAGTTGGACTTTGTTCAGCCTGTTGTCTCCTTCCTGTTCAGTGTAGATCCCTTTGTATCCCCCTTCCACCACAACTTCAAGGAATCGGTGAGCAACATTTAAATCTTTAGAGTTGTCAATGTATTTACTGCATTAAAAACATGGTCTTATTAGTGAAAAGAGAAAACATTTAGTTTCCAGTACAAAATTCCTGCTTAGAAATTTACATGCACTTTTCTTGAATATTCTCTAACACTAACTTTAAATATCCAATTTGTTTTCTATATTATCTGTGGAAAAGCCTGTGTTAATCCAAGTAAATTCCACATATTTATTTATGGAATAAATGGGAGCATGGGAAACATAGCAAACGCATTATATCTATCTACATGTCTAGCACTTTGACTGTTTCTCATGTAAAGTCCATTTTGGGGTGAAGAGGTAAATGTCATTTGTTTACAGTACCCTTTGTCTATGCCTTCCATAGTTTTGTAGTTCACACAAACACACACAGGGGCACACACACACATGGTCCAGACATCTCCATTATTGTTTGTATTGTTTTATTCATCCTTCAGGTCTCCTGTAATGGCTGGAGGTCTATTTGCCGTTAACCGGAAGTGGTTTTGGGAGCTGGGAGGCTATGATCCAGGATTAGAAATATGGGGAGGAGAGCAGTATGAAATCTCCTTTAAGGTAAGTCGTCAAGTCACCTTACACAATACTTCCTTACTTGTTTGGTGCAGGACTCCCGGTCATGCTTCTTTCATTCATACTGGCTTTTGTCTTTTAACTAAAATTAATTTAGTACGATAAGGCTCTTCTTCTTTAGGTATTCCCAATAATTTCACAGAGAATTATGCTATAAGGATATGCTCCAGAAGCCATACAAAAATCACTTTGAGTGCAGTTCCCACTGAAAGTGTGGTAGCTTACCATCATCAAAGAATGAAGTTCTACCTTGTTTCTTTCTTCAAGTCTTTTCCAAATGGAAAAGACTTTTCCTTCTCTCAGGCTGCATTTATGTCATGCTCAAGTGCTGAGCTCAGCTCAATAAGCCAACACAGAACTAATCCAGAAAAAAAGAAAACGGCATAATTTTCTGCTGACATCAGCAAGTTTAATCAGCTCTGGGAGTGGGATCCCTTGAAGTGAGCTCAGGGAAATGGGTGAACATGGAAAGAGGAAATTGTAGAAAAAAGGACTCCTTTCAGTAGCAGTGAATCACTAAATGTGCTCAGCTGCTATGAGCTGTTATTTACAGACCAGCTTTTCAAAATCAGATGATTTTTCAATTGCATGTGAAGTATTGTAATAACAATACAAAATATATGGGGAGTCTTCAAATGCTGAGGTTAGGTACAACCAGCCGTGGTATATCCTCATACCCTCTATGTGGACATGTGTATTCAAATCAATTACTTGGCTTTTACATGTTGAGTGGAAAGTCTTGTTACTTTCCACATCTAAAATAAGTATTTGCATTAGGTTGATGAGAACTGACATGTCTAATTTAGAAAACTGAGTTTATTGTGTTGCAGTATGCCCATGATTTGATTGATTTTCATGACATAGATGAATTGAGTTAAGCATATTTGGATAAAGCTTGGAACTGAAATTAGAATTCACATTTACCTTCAGGATCTTTCCAACCTACTTCCAAACTCTGACAGTGTGAATCTTAGTAAATAAATGTAGTATGTCAGCCATGACTAATATCATACATCTTGCTGAATCTGAGTTTCAACAGCGATTAAAACAACAGAGCTGAGGCCATTCTGTTGAACTAAACATACAGTGTGACCTGGACTGCCAGGCTGTCATTACAGGGGTTATCAAGAACAGCAAAATAGTTTGTATTAACTGTGCTACTCTCATATTTGTCCAAATAATTTTTATATGCCAGCAAAATTAAAAGGAAGGAAAGGGAAACCCAATAGCTAGAAAGTGTATTTAGAATATATTGATTTACCTTCTGTCCACTTACATTGTTTCAGAGGCAAATGTAAGTAGTCACGAGCAGCTGTCACAGCAGTCTCTGACAGGTCACCCATGGTTTTACTATCCTATTTCAAATATTCTTTTTTTTTTCATCATCACAAAGACTATACTTTTAATGCTCTCCTGTCTTTTTACAGAAACCATGGTAACACCACTGGAAATTGAGATACTAGATTGTCCCAGTGTGTTTTGTTCAAGTGATGGGTTTTTTTGGAAGCAGCTGTGTCACACTGGGTCTCATTTCAGTCATATCTACCGATTCATTTCATTAGTATATACTGACCTGCGGGTCCCTGTCCTATCTTATTAGTATCAGAAGAAGAAAAAAAATACTCTTTAGAAATTGTTGCCAAGTAGAAATAACTTTTTATTGGAAGAATTTAACAGATATGAGTTTTAAAAAGAAGACTGCTGTTCGGTTTGGAATGACAAAAAAAGGAGAGAAAGATCATGGAGGCAGAAGGGAGAAACAGAAAGGACTGGGGTTTATGATATTGAATCACCTATATCAGCTTGGGAAAGACTTCTGCTTCAGCAGTTTCTACTGTAGCTATAGATTCAATCATCTTGAAACTTACTTAAAGGAAAACAAGTTAGCCAGGCAGTTCAATTTTATTCACAAAACTTGGAAGGATGGTTGACTTGCCATCTCTCTGTTATTCACAAAGTCAGTGAAAAAGCCAGAGGACCAGCCTGTTTCAGTTTCCTCAGCCGCTTGAATTGGTCTGAAACTATGTCTTACCTTTTGTTTGAATGTCCACATCTGTGGCCTCTGGAAGCATGGTAGAATGGGTGCTCTGTGTTGATGCCATGTCTCACATTAATGTAATTTTGCTTGGCAAATAACTACTTGGAGTACCCTGCCTCAAGAATATCTCTAACTAACAGATAGCTATTCCCACACATTTCCTCTTTGATTAAGCAATTCTTAAGTATTTTTTAAAAATATGATGGGTTTTTGTTAAGAAGTTGCAAAAAGAAGCCAATTTGAAATGTCCCATAATTGTGGAAAGTTTGTGTTTAGAAGGCTGTTTCAGGATGATCTTCAATCTCAGAAACAGACATGGTGTTCCTTTTATGTTTCTCCTCTATCTTGGTATTAAATTGGACATCCATTTTTATGAAACCTGCAATATAAAGGTAAAGAAGCAAACAATTTCTCTGCTATAAACATGCTGATGGCATAACCTTCTCTGTGTCAGACTGGGGGTTCTTGTGGTTAATTCAGATGCAGTAATGTAGTTATGGAGGGATGCTCCATGTGCTGTCATGTGCTCCCTGAAATGAAGTAGCGTCTGGTTCATCTTGAACTGGTTGCCCTGCTCCGTAGGCTGGCGTGCAGAGTGTTTGCAGATAATTTTTGGCCCTCAGTGATGCATTTTAAACTCTACAGATCGACAGACTACTGTAACCCTTATGCTTAACATTTTAACAGTAGGTCTAGGTATTGTAGAATCCAGGTAAGCTGTGGCATATCTTCAATTAGCATCAATGTTTTGACGCAAAGCAAAACTTACAGAATCATAGAATGATGGCTAGATCTGTGCTAGACTCAATGAAATAGTTTGTCTAAAGTCCTCTGACTTAAGGAATTATTAGCTTCTTCATCATAAACCTAATATCAACTACTCTGCTCTGCTCACTGTAATATTCTACTGCACTTTGCAAACCCCAGACACACAAGGAATTGGAGCCTGGTGCTGGATCCGTGGCCATCATGCAAGCTCAAAAGAATCATGAAGCATAGCAGAGTCATTTTGCTTTATGAGTTCAAGACGCTAAGACAAAATTCAAGGACTGATTAAAAATTAGATTAGCAGGACAAGTGGTTGCCTGGGGAGTCAGGCAGCAGTTCCTGACAAGAAGAGGTCAAACCAGATTTAGGAAAGGTATTCAGGCTGGGAAGCTTGGAGGGAAAGTGTCAATTTCGATGTTTTTCCCTGGCTGTTCCACTAGAAGTGACCTGGGGTGACAGACACCAGGCTTCAGTGCAGAGCATAGTCCTAACCAAAAGTTAGGGGAGGGGGGCTGCATTATCTCATTGTACAGGGACAGAAGGTGAGTGGTGTGGGCAAAAATAAATGTGTGCGTGTTTGAGGGGGAAGGGTATTTGATGGAAAAAGAAAGATACTAGAGAGAGTGAGTCTGCAGTGAATCTAAATTTACTGCAGCATAATGCAGTACGATTCTTCAAAATACAGTATGCTTTATAATGTTTCTGTGACACTTGAAATCGTGTCATAGTAGGAAAGAAAACTTCCTGAACTTCAGGCATGACTATTCCAGGTGCTAAATTGTCAGGAACACAGAATGACAGCTTAAAAAATTTTAAAAAAGCTGCTGCTTAAAAATTTGTTTGACCTTTATTTCCTCAACTACAAAACCCAACATATTTCTCTTCTGTTCTTTTCTTGCTTGCTATCATTACTACTTGAACAGTAGCAAGTGTAGCACTGCATGCCATACTGATTAACTAACTGCTCTTTCTGAACCAGAGCACACCTATGCACATTCAGTGGATGGTGAAGCAGCCACAACCCGTGTCTCAAAATATGACCTCTTCATTAAATAGCTTCTTAGATTAATTTTTACATAAGAAATAATATGCAGCATTTTAATTTTTTGACAGTGTAAGCTCAGAATCAATTTTTTTAATTAAAAAGATGTATGATGTCTTGCTGACGACACTGTTCAGCATGTGCTAGACTTGTGAAAGCTGGCAAAGCACTGGAACTGACCTGATTAATAGTGTCTCTTCTCAATAACCAGGGAAGCCACTATTTAGGATCCTAAATTGAAATCTGTTAGGCAAAGTTTATGTAGCAATCTCCAAAATACAGAGTAGTGAAAGATACTAGTTTCCTGTGTTTGCTGAAGATCCTTGTAATGGGTTGACCCTGGCTGAGCACCAGTTGCCCACCAAAGCTGCTTTGTCACTCCCCTCCTCAGCAGGACAGGGAAAAGAAAATATAACAAAAGGCCCATGGGTCACTCACCAGTTACTATCAGGGGCAAAACAGACTCGACTTGGGGAAAACTGAATTTAATTTGTTACCAATCCAGTTGGAGTAGGTTAATGAGAAAATAAAACCAAATCTTAAAACACCTTTGCCCCACCTCTTCCTTCTTCCCAGGCTTAACTCTTCATTTTCTTTACTTCCTCCCTGCCAGCAGTGCAGGGAGATAGTAAATTGGGGTAGTTCATTACGTGTCGTTTCTGCTGCTCCTTCTTCCTCTTGGGGATGACTGCTCACTCTTCCTATTCCAGTGTGGGGTCTCTCCCGCAGCAGACAGTCATCCATGAACTTCTCCAATGTGACTCCTTCCCATGGGGTACAGTTCTTGATGAACTGCCCCAGCATGGATGCCTTCCATGGGTTCAGTCCTTCAGGAACAGTGTGGGTCCCCTACGAGGTCACCAGTCCTGCCAGCAAACCTGTTCCAACACGGTCTTCCCACAGGGCCACAGCCCCTTTCAGGCTGACCTTCTTCACTGACCTTGGTGTCTGGAGGGCTGTTTCTCTCACATATTCTCACTCCTCTCTGACACTGCAGGTGCACAGGGGTTTTTTTAGCCCTTCTTAAATCTGTCATCCCAGAGGCTGCCACTGTCGTCGATGGCCTTGGCCTTGGCCAGCAGCAGGTCTGTCTTGGAGACATCTAGTATTGGCTTTATTGGACCTGGGGGAAGCTTCTAGCAGCTTCTCACAAGAGCCACCCCTCTAGCCCCCTCGTTACTAAAACCTTGCCGTTCAAACTCAATACAATCCTTTACATTGGATGTTCCTTAGGCATCATAAATCATACCTTAACAAAAATGCTGACAGTGATACCATAGTTTCTTTGAAGCTAGTCACCCGTACCTAGAGTTGGTTTATCCTTATCCACGCTGGCACACCTTCTAGATTCTCTTCATCCCTGTTTTCCAACATACACCTCCAAGTTTATTAATGCCTTTCTTTATCATCATCTTCATAATTATTAATTCGCTCCACTGCTGGAAATCTTGGCAGGAGATCAGGAGTGGGGGAGGACTGCCACTTGTTAACACAGTTGTAATCTAAATGAAGAACTTACAAACATAGAATATTGCCATTTTTTTCTCAGCATTTTAGAGAAGCCAGTGAGTATTGGTCAAATACCTACAGTCATCAGTTCCCAGTTTATAACGTACAGTTTTAATATCCCTGACAGAAATCCCACTGCACCACAAATAAATGGTTTTCCTATTTGTGAACCCATTAACTGCAGATTTGCAGTCAGTGATTCTATTTTTCAATTTTGTCATACGTTTAGCCGAACATCCTCACTGCATGGAATAGTTCTCACGGTAGTATTCTTTCTCCTTTTTTACAACTGCTAAATCTGTTCTTTTGGCTTATATTTCAGAAATAGTGACCAAAAAATCCCATGAAGTTTTTATAGTCTTATTTTCTACAACTTTTTCCGTTCCATTATGATAATACATCTCTCCTATTTGCAGTCCATCCCTCATGCACAATGCTGAGAGCACCAAGCTGACAGCTTTGCACAAATACTTTATATTCCTTTTCCAGCAGTTTACTGTTTGTTTTATCCATCCATTTCAGTGTCTCTCACTGTTGTCTGTCTTGTTACTGACTCTCAGCAGCAGTATATTTCTCAATTAGTTTTGAAGCCTGATCCAGAATCTATTCAGTCTCCCCCCAATCTTTTACATAATTTGCTGTATGTTTATGTTCCTGTTCTACAGCAACACATCTAGACTAGACTAGAAATCATGAGTGTCTTACTACAGTAATTACGATTACAGCGTGGCATATGGATTGGAGTCTCGTTCTCACATGCATAGTATTTACATTTCCAGATAGTCTCCAAGCTGGATCACTCATAAACTAGAGGTGTAGAGAAGAAAAAAGAGAAAAGAAAAGGAAAAGGAAAGGAAAGGAAAGGAAAGGAAAGGAAAGGAAAGAAAATAAAATAAAATAAAATGGAAAAAGAGAAGAAAAGGAAAGAGAAGAAAAGAGAAGAGAAGAAAAAGAAAAGAGAAAAGGAGAAAAGAAAAGAGAAAAGAGAAAAGCACAGAGTTTAATTTTAACAACAAGGCAGTGATGTAAAAAAAGAGTGATTCACCCAAAATCCCATGAGAGCTGTAGAACAGAGCCAAAAAAAATGCATTTGTGACATCTAAGCTCCAGTCAGGAACAAAGCCACATAAGCACAGCTTAATCTCTTTTAAGGTTTGTGTTAATGCCTGCCTTTTGCTTTCAACCATCTCTATAAAGTATTTTGCAACATTCTGTTGGAAGGAGCTATATAAACTGTGATATAGTATATAGTTGACACATAAACTACTCTTCTGAACTTTCCAAGCTGAAATTGCATTGTTTTGGTTTTGCCTTTGTTTTTTATACCTCAGCTGCAGACAAGATTCATTGCTTTTGTAAGGAGGAGACATTAATGATCTTGAGAGTTTCATTTCTTAGATAAACAGAGAGGCATCAGTGTTGTGGTATCATTTTGCCAAATGTCCCACACCACCTGAACTCCTTTCATGGTACACTAGAGGTTTGTAATATTTAACACAGAAATCATTCTCCAATTTCATGTATTTAGTGCATGTGACATAAAAGTGCACATTTTAAAGACAAAGTTGCCAGAATTGTTCTTCCCAGGAAAATACAAAAAATGCTTTTAAAATCATTCTGAAGCTGGAAGAGGAACATGAACAGCTGCTAAATGTCCTTCAGGGCAGCCAAGATTCATTTCAATTACCCTGCACAGTGCATTTCAGGTGCAGCACAGCATTTTCAAGTCCTATATCTATCAAATATAAGCCTAACACAAAGTGTTATTTCCTTCCACATGTTATTTCCTCAGCATATCTAGTTCTGTTTCTCCCCCCCCCCCCCCTTTCTTTTCTGATATCCTACTGCTTTAGAGGAGATGCAATATATGTCTACTTCAGCTCTCACTGTCTGAGTTAAAGTAATACTGGTCTATACATATATTTCTGCTTTCTTGTCTCTTAAACTTCTGTAGCTGACCTTTGTCTGACTCAAACTCATATGCTGTCCACTCTTGGAAGGCTAAGAAGCCTTGTTTAATCACTGTAATATCCTGTCTAGCCTTTGAAATAACACCTTAATTTAGAAACCAAGAACAAATAGTAAATATAAGTCTGCGCTTCCGTTGGTGCACTGGGTTGTTTGAAGACAGCCACAGAGAGGAGGTTCCTGCTAAAAAAGGTACAGATGATGTAACATAGAAATGAAATATTAATAGAAAGGTGAATATTTTTTTAATGATGACATTATCCAGCTTAACAATATCATTTTTATGATTTTTTTGATATGTTTCTTAACATGTTTTCCAGCGAATTAGGTGGCATGGGATGAAACGGGTGAGGATTTCAAGGTTTTCCTTAAGAAGCAAATTTTACAAAATGTTTTCTGAAAAGAAAATAATGACCATGTGTACATGGCGTTGCAAGACTGGGCAGTAGTGAGCTATTTCCGTATGGAGGCATACCATTCGTTTGGTTCTCCATTTCCAACCCACCAGTAAATTTCCTCCCTGAGAAGGACTGTGCTCACTAGGAGACCGGTCAGAATAACTTCACAGGTACTGAAACACTTCTGATTCCATCAACATACGTGCTTCCATTTGGCAGGGTGATGCCCAGGACGGCTGCTTTTATTACCCTATGCCACTAACCTGCAAAACTTGTCTCCTCTTCTGAGATGCTGGTGTGTACCAGAAGCACCTACCCAGAGCTCCTATGCCTTGGCTAACTGTGTGGTGGGAAGTGGTAAGTAGCAGCTTCCCGAGTAGCTCTCAGTTGTACCCAGCTGTGCAAGGGTGTCTGTAGAATTTCAGGATAGAGCCAAGCACGTATAGCACAGTCAGGCTCAGGGGTGCAGTGTGCTACCTTCAGCAAGTGCTTTAAGTCATGCTCAAGTACTAAGTTGTCCCTTATTGCAGTATTTAGCATCTGCATGTTCAGATTACTAAAATTTAATCCCAGGCTCACAGCCACACTGCCAGGACCAAGCAGATATAGCCACTGTACACAAACAGGCAAGCACAGCAAAAGATGCCAAACTTTTGTCCATTTTCACGATTGTTTTAGATGAATGGAATTTATGGGTTTGTTTTCCTATGATTTAAAAAGTCAGTAGCTACAACGAGCTGAGGGACAGAACAAAAGAGACAGAATAAGAAATGTATGCTAAAGAAAGTGTAGGGATGCACATTGTTC
>NW_009924421.1:0-63896 GCF_000696875.1 Nestor notabilis | reverse complement strand
CCGAGTATTTGTGATCACATCATATTTTGTGATACCTTTCGGTTTTCTTAAGAGTCTGGTTACTGTTGTTTTTATTCAGTGTATCAACTTTTGGATTAATTCCTTTCTGTATGGAAATTGTTGGTGAAACTTTCAGTTGTCTACATTCTGCTCTGCTTTAGCCTCAGTTACAAACTGATGTCATACCATTTTGCTCCAGACTGTATCAGATACACACAGCTAAAATTCCTTCACATATACGTAATGCACAGACCTAAATTCTTATCCAGATTCATGGCAATGTTTCACTATCTATATGTATGTCCACCTAAAGAGACATGGAAAGGACAAGCCCTCTCTCTCAGCTTTGGTGTGGTTTTCTTTTAAATTGGAGGTGGGGTTTACAATGTTTTTGGTTTTAGTCTAAAGGCTGAAAGCTGAGACCACAAGTGTTCCTTATGTGGAATAACAGCTATTCTGTTCTAAATTTGTAGGGAACAAGAAACTGTTTAGCCAGGATTAGGAAATTAATTTTTATAATACCAATGTTTTTACTCTGAAATAGTGTTAAGCTCTTTGTGGTTGGTTTTAGGACACTTAAAGAGTTCTGCTTGGGAGTTTTGGGGAGTAGTTTCGTTGTTGCTTTCCGTATTTCTGATTTGCAAAGTCAAATTACTTTCTCTGAGATCAGAAAGTTACAAATGTTGTCAGTATGGTACATAAGTCATCTAATAATCATGTTGGAGTTTGGTGTCTCTGCATTGCCAGAGTATAGAAAATCATGCCTATAGGCTGGCATGATTGCCATAGTTATTCTGAAAGCTTGCTTTCACATACACTTGGTAAAGCCTAATCATGCTAGCCAAAGAATTGTGAATAATTTCTTACTTGCTGTCAGGGAACAGCTTGATTTTTAGAGCCATGAAGTACTTGCAGCTCACATCAGTGTTGACTTGGTTTTGGTTGCTCAGACCTGAAGCATCAAACTTGTATACTCCAGGTAGAATCAACCAGGTTGGAACAAACCTTTAAGATTATCAAATCCAACTGTTACGCCAGGGTTGCCAAGATCACTACTAAAATGGTTCCATCTGTTTCAGTATTACAATATTAATAACAAAATGTAGCAACATGTTCTTCTTCCTCTGCCTACATAAATTTGATCAGAAGGAAATTGATTTTTATTCCTTTTTATTTACAAAATTAAGAGTGCCCTTACCAAAGAATAAAGAACATCTTTACTAAATGAAGAGCACCTTAATATTTAAGCACTGTATTCACTATTCGAAAAATAAGCCAGGTTTTAGGGAGGGAGGGGGGAAGCGGGGCCATCTGATTGCTGGCCCATTTTACTCACAAAGCCGCCTTCTGAAATTTTCATCCTGTGTGTTTTAAAACAACAGACACAATTTATCTCGGTCACATTGCAGGAGGGCTGTTGGTAGATATTCTAAATACGTTTTATGATTTTATTTTGAACATACTCTGCTTTTGCACAGTGAGATTCCAGGTAGGAGAGTCTGCCATGTTACCTAATCCCGGTTATCATCATACTGAGAAGGCCACCAGTATGACTGTGAGAGGGGTCAGTACAGAATGATGTGCCATTTTCATATACCCATTACTTAAAATGCCTTCTTTGCCTCATTTATTTCCAGGAATCATTCTTTCACTTGCCTTCTTACTGCTTTCCAGGTGTGGATGTGTGGAGGTGGCATGTTTGATGTTCCATGCTCTCGAGTTGGGCATATCTACAGGAAGTATGTCCCATATAAAGTCCCTTCTGGAACGAGCCTAGCACGGGTAAGTAATTTGGTCTTGCTGTTTTTCGTATTCATTCATCATCAGTCTCCTCATTCCCTGTGAAATAGTTTCCAGTAAACCATTAAAATGGAAAATTGAATGTGTTTTTATATTTCTGAAATGAGATGTGCAATTGCTGCAGTTATGCTGCCTTCCAGAGATAAAATTGCCAAGAATAAATGGAAGTTTAAAAATACAGGGCTGGACGTCTCAGCATAGAAGCACGTTTCATGCTGATTCAGAGAGCCTAGGAATGACCTAAGGCTTATGGTTCTTGAATTGCACAGTGTTGCCAGTCATAGTTTTTACAAGCAGGACCAATTTGAATGCACATTTTCTATTGGTTAACAGAACAGGCAGAATGTCACAGAAGAGATGTTTTCTGAGACAAAAGGACTGAGTAACAGTGATTTGAACGATGGTCTAATTATTGTGTAAAGCCTAGTTGTAGAATACAGCCAGCTTGGAGCCTTGTGAGTGAGAAATCACAAGATCTCTAGACATTTCTGAAGGACTCCTGAACATGATGTGCTCAGGATAATGTGCTCAAGAGAAAATGTTCTGTAACTTTCTGGAGATGTTCGCAGGATGTCAAAAGATGAGACAAAGGGCACAGATATCTTCTGGGCAGATACTAGTATTTATTCATGCTTGAGTTTAATCTTTTCTGTATTAAAGGTTTGGGGTATTTTTTTATAAAATGGCATTAATATTAAAGTCTGCATATTGCCATAGGGTAATATTTTATGAATCGTATTTTTTCTTAATAATGAAAATGTGGTATGAATAACAGAATAAATCTCTTGCTTTAAGGGGAAGATATTCTTGGTTTCAGCACCACAGGACAAAGCCTTCTGTAGTAACTGCAGCAGAGGAAAGAAGCTGCCTGTGCTGCCTGCCTGACAGCTGGCTAGATAGAAAGAAGGATTTACCTTAAAAGAACACCAGTGCAGACAGTATGACACACAATACAGTGATGGCATTAGTGGTGGCATTGGTGGTAATGACAGAAACTGTATTGACTAAATTGTGAGATTAAAATCTTCCCCCAGTATAGCTCTGTGTAGTATCAGAGTTTCCCCATCCAGATTTTTGGACTGGGTGAAAGAAATGGCTTCATTTATGATATCCCTTACAAAAAACACACACTACTTGAAATAAGAAATCTAAAACTCAGTCTCTATTTTTCTCTGTTACACACAAAGTATCTCTCTCATATAGAGAATGTCTTGTGCATTATCTGCAGGAGCAAAATACAATCATTTCTATTTGGACTACTTGCATCTCGAGGAGTCCAACACTTAACTAGCTTTCATGGAGGCACTGTGAGTACTTAGAACCATCAGGTAGCCACAGCCTGCAGCCTGCCTGTAGTATTTAATTTAGCTTGATTTCAATAAATCTGTCATGAAATATTACCAAAAACCGTTTCTAGTTGTAAAAATGAAACCTTTGCCCATGCACAGACTGACTACTCTGTATCTTGTGGGAAAAGATGTAGTTTGCTGGTAGGGAGGGTCTTATCCTTCCCATTCAGATAATAGATATTTTCTTACATGTTGTGGGGCTCCAAAACATGATGCTTAGGTAAATTTCTGGCATATATTTATTACTGAAAGGAAATTCTAAGGTCCCCAGCTTATTCCCAATACAGTATTCTAAATCAAATAATTGATGTTAGGATACATTGCATCAAGGCTGCCAAGAGCATAAGGTCTTCTGTATGTTTTAGTGTTTGGAGCTATCTCAATAACTAGCCAAGGAAGACAGAGTTTGGTCCTTCACTCATCAAATTGTGTGTTATTTTAAAAATAAAAATACTCTTTTTTCCTTGTCCAAGACAGAAAAGGAAAGGAAAGGACATACTCATCTTAAGTGTGTCGATCCCTTTGATACAGACACCCTGAGTTCCAAATAAACTGCCCTAAATGGAGCTGTTAGCTAAAGAAATAGTAGGGGAGTATGCACAGGA
Organism: Nestor notabilis; assembly: GCF_000696875.1. Lineage (NCBI taxonomy): Eukaryota > Metazoa > Chordata > Aves > Psittaciformes > Psittacidae > Nestor > Nestor notabilis. Next base: position 60,142 of record NW_009924421.1, on the reverse strand, counting down.
GTGGGCTGGATATTTCAGCTGTCTTTCCATTATCCTCCAAATATAATATTACATCCTGAAAGATTATAGTCTAGCCCTTATGAGTATTTTATCTAAAACTTCCCTCCTGTTCAAGACTATAATGAATAACACACTCAAGAATATGTGGAAGTATTATCCCTGCTGCCAAAAGCAATACTTTTCACTACTAAGTAGTTTCCACAAAGGTTTTTACTAAATCCTTTTCCATCTTCGGTATGTAAAGGAGGGTGCTGGAGATGCAGTTCATAAAGGAATGAGCCCTATGAAGCCCATCTGTGATTGTATAAATGATCACAAGAGCCCCTTCATTAACCTTGTGCAGATACTGTGTTAAAGAATTACAGATTTTCCCATTCTGTCCCACGGCAGCAGCACAAAGGGTATGGAGGCTAGAGTTACAAAGAGGACAGAGCTTTTAGATAAATTCAGGCATAGCCCAAATCATACCATGGGTTTCCTTTCAAGCTGTGTCAGCTTATGTTTGCCCTTAAAAATAATGCTTAAGGTGAGCATTTTACCTTCCCTGGGGATTTCACCTTTCTATTATCATTTAGCAGTAAGTTTCAACACAGTTTCAGCCAGCTACATAACAACTGACCAACCTAGATATATTTCTAAAGAGCTGTGACCCTGTAGGGGATCACCTACACTTTATTAAAGGAGACACTTGTCAGAAACTCTATTCCACCTCCTCATCAATAAGTAACCATTAGTGTACAACACACAGTGGTATGTATCATGACATCAGTTTTCTATGTCCTTCTCATCATATTTCTTACCTTCTTACCTGTCACTCAAGACTGCAAAGCCTGCATGTATTTTTTGCTGACACATATCCCATTAACTGCAAAACATCTTATGAAATGCTGTTTGGTGGCACAGGGCAAAAGTAAAGCAAGCTGTAAACATGCATAGTGGATTTATAAAACAGACTGTTACAACAAATGCAGATAAAAAAGCTGAATTTTTGTGTGTGGAGACGTTTTAAGATGTTGCTGCTTGCCAAATTCAGCTGGTGTCCAATTTACAGGTAATTGGACATCAAGATTAATGGGCATGCAGATGTCAACATTGACTCCACGTTATGATGTGGAAACACCACATAATTTTTCATTCATTTCAAACCTGTCAACCTCTACATAAAACTGCAGTGACTAATAACTACTTTTCCCTGTTTGTATTAGGTAAGACATATAGAAAGCAAATCCTGAAATTTTAAAGTCATATACAAGGTGCTGCCCTATTAAAAACTTCTAATTGTGTTACTGGAATATTTTAGTGATATTCTTGACTTTTGCTTCCTTTTTAACAATTCTAGATAAGCCATTTTCTTTTATCCAGTTACCTATGAAATTAGACTTTAAAATATTATTAGCTTTTTCTTGTAGGAGTACCTCAGTTTATTATTTGTTTTATCTAGTTTCCCACTGGGGGGAGGGTTTCTATTTGTGATTCTATAAAAGCCATAAGAAATTTACCAAAGCTCACTGATCCGCAGGATATGCAGAGATTAACTCAGAAATTCAAAATAAAGGAGGAGTTCTTCACAGTGAGGGTGGTGAGGCACTGGAACAGGTTGCCCAATGAAGTGGTAAATGCTCCATCCCTGGCAGTGTTCAAGGTCAGGCTGGACAGAGCCTTGGGTGACATGGTCTAGTGTGAGGCATCCCTGCTCATGGCAGGGGGGTTGGAACTAGATGATCTTAAGGTGCTTTCCAACCCAAAGCATTCTATGATTCTACAGAAATCTTTTTCATTTGCAGGTATTTTACAGAGCATTTTAGTATTGACTACAGAACATTAGAGCTTTAGGCCTTTCTGAAGGGAAGGGCAATCCCACTGAAGCTCAAGTTCGGATGCTAATCCAGCAGTGTGGTGAATCCTAACCTTAAGCTGAATTCCTCCCTGCACACCAGGGCACGGGATCCCAGAGCACAGTCATCCTCCTGACCCAGCAGGCACAAGCACTATTACATATGCCTCAATACACAGTGGCACTGAATTGGAATTTGCACGAGTTTGGGTTCAGGAATTCAGCTGATAAAGTTGGGCTTAAATTCCCACCTGAACCATCTACTCAGCCTTTTCATGCCGCTTCGAAAAGGATCTTCAGAGAAAATTACTGTAGCTGTACCACCCAGTGCTGTAACCATATTTGAATTTTGGACAGAACTTCCTTTAATATTATGACCAGTTTGGCCTTTTTTAATTTTTTTCCAGCTGCAGATAATGTTTGGGATTTTCTTAAAGGAGCCCATGAACCATTTTTTTTTTCTCAGTTTCCAGGCAAGTTAAAGAGCCAAGGAGAATCAGTTAGGTAATGGCTATGTTTTGTCGTGACCAGGGTGCAAACCAATAGATGTAGTGTGCTGTTAAGGGAGCACTGCTGGCACTTTCCCAGTCACATCTGTAACACAAAAGACTAGCACAAAGTCAGCAGTGATTCAGCAGTCACAGTAAGCAGCTGAAACATCATCTTAGAATAAGTAAATTATTTAGGAATCAAACAAGAATCACATTCTTGCAACAGCGCATCTATAATATATAATAATTATGATGTTATACAATACAGCTTTTAAGTTTCCATTCTTTTTCATTTAACAGATTTATAAATTCATTATTAAAATTAATTAAACCAAGACCTCGAACAGAGCACTTACCAAAGAAAATCTTTGCATTAATACCTTCTAATCCTTGAATACAAGAAAGTCACAGTAATTTTTTAAAATGTAATATTTTATACTTTCTCCAATCTGAATAGATGTTTTGCTGTTGAGATAATAAACGCAACAGAACAGGCAGTTTAGCTATCCAAAAAGAATACAAAGAAGATGGAGAGCTAGGTGTTTCTGGACAATAGCAACATCAAAGTGGTGGTATCTGCTTTCCAGGATTCATCCAATAGTCTAGCACTGGAACCAAAGTTACATGGCTAAAGGAATCTATCTGGAATCAAACCTCTGAACTCTCTTCCAGGCCCAGCTGCAGAGGTTGACTGTGGTCTATATGTGCCCCCAGAGTATGGGTCTGTAAAGGAAGCACAGCAGTAGCCAACAAATCTGTGAAGATGCTGTTATACTGTCACTCTGCTTTTTGCAGCTCCCCTGCAGCCAGCCTGCAGAGACCCATGGCCGAAAGCTGTGGGCAGGCAGCATCCTTCTATGGACTGTGCCAATCCCTGCCCTCCCAGCCCTGCAGGATGGCCTAAGTGAGCCAGTGAGCAGAGACATAGCCTTTAGTCAGTGGGCTGGTTTTTTTGTTTTATTTCACTTTTTTCCAAAGTGTAGACCTTAATTTTTTTTGTGGTGGAGGTAAAAACCTTTATAGAAGGAGTGAAATCCTGGCTGTTGTCAGATTACATCTGTGGAATTTCAGTTCTAGGTATTTGCACACTACAGGCTGACAATAAATAGCCTCTTGCTTCTCTGCCAGTTGTGCTAACTCTTAGAGGATTTATTTAAACACGCTACCAGCTTTGTCACCTAGTTAGCATACTGTCTTCCATGGAGAAGCATTCCTTTTATGCCTGCAGACATCTCTTTATTTGGATGGGGTTTTTGTACACAAATACGATCCATTGCTGGAATGAAATCCAGTTCAGTTTTAAACAAATTTGAAGTGTAAAGGACCAAATAAGATACCCAAGAGGGGAAAAGATTGACAAACACTAGTACTGTCTAAGTTAAAAAGGAGTCAGGCAAGAAGGGGAAAAGGGATGAAAATACCCATTTAGGCTTAACCAATGTGGGCAGCTTAGGTATTGAGACCTGAACATCACAAAGCTGTAATTAGTGTCCAGGAGATGTTGTATTGTGCTTTCACTGCAGAAATGCGATTAAATGATAAATGGTTCTGTTCCAGTGCTGATGGTAGGACCTTTGCATGAAATTGAGAGTAACGTTTTTCTCCATGTGAGTGCCCCAGAGTTTTGTACCCTGCTGCTTCTGTCATACTAATCCATACTCTTTGGATGGGTTCCTCCAGTCATACTCTGTTCTTCTCCTCCATGTTGACTGATTGTGACATTATGCTACCCGTCTTTGAGAGGAACATAAAGTGTAGTTGTCTTGGCTGGATGGATCCCAATGCAATTTTTAAATATGTTTTATGTAAAATAAATTGTATATTCTATTATTTCCAGCCAAAGGAAATACATCTGCTTCCAGAAGTAAACAGGGCACCTGTTTTCAGGTAGTAACACTGTGCTTCACAAAACAAACAATAAATTAGGAAGATTGTGTAGATGAAGTGAATATAACCCCACTGGAATTTTACTAGGAAGGAAAAGAGATTAATATGTCAGTTGTTGCAGAGACTGTTGTGTTATTTTTAGCAAATAAACTGTCATATCCTCTCTGTTTTACAACTGAAATACAGTCAGGCTTCAGACGTGCTGTGGTGATTCATATTTGATTGGTGTAATTGAAAGTGATTTTTGATGTTCTGGCTGATGAGAGAAATTACTATCATAACAGACAAGACTACACCAGCTGGTGACATCCAGCTTCCTGGAAAATGCTCAGATTAAATGTTCAGACAACAGGAACTTGTTACAGGATCCACATGTTCCTGTAATAGTTTAGTATTGACAAAAGTAAAGTCTGTGGATTGCGGTCAGGGTTAGTTTCATGAAAAGAGTGAGACAGGCACAAAAGCAGAAAAAACAGATTATGCAGGTGAAAGACAGGTCGTGCAGGTGACATTAAACCAATAATACAACCATTGTGCTGCTTTAGTGCCACCAGATAATAAAAATCTACTTTAGAACATCTGGAAAAACTGAAAACATGAATTACTGCTGCATCTGGAATGTCAATTGGAAAAGATACAGCTGGAGGATGGAGCTGTGCAGGCTTGCAATGCGGAACAGAGTCTCTCTGTTGCTGTCATTGCAAGCTAGCACACCAGCCACAGTTATGAAATGTGGAACTACCCTCTCATATTAGAGACTGATCTAGTTAAACATTGTTTAGAGGGAATATTTATGAATCTGTCTTTTTACATGTCCCTGCCTCACGCCACTTTTCCATTCTCATGGCCAGCATCTACTTTCTTCTTACTTCTTTGAGTAATATCATGTCTCTTCAAAATGACAGATGATCTTACACACTTAAAAAGAAGGGACAGTCATTTGATCAGAAAGATGTATCTTCCCTGCTCACTGAAGAAAGTGAAAGGGACAAAATGGTCCATGAAAAATGTCTTCTTTTCAAGTGGAGAAGTCCTCATTTATCTCTCTCTCTCTCCAGTCAATTTGATTTAAAGTCTTTTATTGAGGTCCAGTGTGCTGGTTTTAGCTGGGGTAGAGTTAATTTTCTTCATAGTCGTTCATGTGAGGCTATGTTTTGGATTTGTGCTGAAAACAGTGTTGATAATACTGGTACTTTCTTGAAAAGCAAATGTTCTTATTATTGCTAAGCAGTGCTTACACAGAGTCAAGGCCTTTTCTGCTTTTTACCCCACCAGTGAGGAGGCTGCAGGTGCACAAGAAGCTGGGAGGGGACACAGCTGGGACAGCTGATCCCAGTTGATCAGAGGGATATTCTGTACCATATGGTGCCGTGCTTAGCATATAAAGCTGTAGGAAGAAGGAAAGGGGAGATGTTTGGGGTGATGGCATTTGTCTTCCCAAGTAACCATTACAAATGATGGAGCCCTGCTCTCCTGAAGGTGGCTGAACACCTGCCTGTAGTGAATTAATTCATTGGTTTGCTTTGCTTGCACACACAGCTTTTGCTTTATCTTTTAAGCTGACGTTATCTCAACCCATGAGTCTTCTCACTTTTACCCTTCCAATTCTCTCCCCCATTGAACTGGGGGTGAAGTAAGGGGAGAGGGCTGCCAGCTGGGGTTAAACCACAACATCCAGGTATCAGTGACATTGTAACTTACTGTCTTGTAGGCTATTGCCAAGTGAAAATGCAAAACAAAGTCACAGTCTTCAATGTGTGAGTTCATGCAAACTTGAAGAAAACTTGTCTAAATATAAGTCCAACAATACAGGATTTACTAGAGACTAAAATCGTAATAGTGGCACAAAACTTAATTATATCAAGAATACGTGCATAGGCAACTGATGACAGCTGATGAGTCAGTGTTAGTGTGCTTGCCATCCCTTTTGCGTGCATCTCACAGCTTTTTGGTGATAACTCTCACACCCTTACATATAGAAATATGCATCTACTGAAATATTGTTGAGCTTTATTCAGTCTTGTACAGAAATTTTTCACTGAAAATGACAAGAGAGAGAACAAATTATCATTGGTCTGTCATGGATAGCTCCTGAGAAACATCTCAAGTACTCATCTAGAGTTCCTTTGACTTCCTTACATTGCGCGTCAATCATGTGACTGATTAATATTGATCTTCATTTAATTGCTCCTATTTAATTTTTATTTTTATTTCTATTTAAAGACCAGGGTGGGCAATCTGGACATCTGTAACCTTGCAATTAATTTGACAACCAAGCTAAGCTACAGCAGTTTTCAGCTGTAGAAATGTTCCATTTTTGCTTTCCATATGTGTTTATGTGAGGTGTTAAGACTGAATCCAGGCAAGTGTGATCTACCACAAAGATATCCCAAAATTGACTCTTCTGATACCTGATAAAGATATTTCGTTTATTAAAGATACTTTATGCCATTTGAGAAACTGGTATTTAAAGGAGTTTTCTTTAGAAGATTATGCAAAGAGTACAAACAGAAATCAAAAAAGATTCAAATCTAACTCTTATTTTGATTGTTCTAAATTCATTGTAGATTAGCTTCATTGTGAGGCTAAGGGGTACTTAAGCACACTGAGGGGTGCTTAAACAATGCCATAAAATGTTCACAAAATGACACCTAATCAGGTAGGCTTTTAAACTCCTTTGACCTGTATGTTCTTCACAGTGAGGGTGGTGAGGCACTGGAATGGGTTGCCCAAGGAAGTTGTGAATGCTCCAACCCTGGAGGTGTTCAAGGCCAGACTGGACAGAGCCTTGGCCGACTTAGTTTAGTGTGTGGTGTCCCTGCCCATGGCAGGGGGGTTGGAACTAGATGATCTTAAGGTCCTTTCCAACCCTAACTATTCTATGATTCTATGATTCTATGTTCTGCAACACTATACACACACACAGAATAAAGTCCTAACAAAGTCAAACTGCTTAGCACCCATTTTGCAATTAGTCTCTGTCAAGATTTGATAGCTATTCATAACCATTCCCACTTCTGCGGTTTAATATGCTGACATGCTCAGATTGTGTCTAGCCTAGCCTAAGGCTCAGGCATGGAGGAAGTGACCATCCTCCTTTCTCCACCATGTCAGACATTCACCCAGATTGTGGGAAAGGCAACACTGGGAGACTCATACAGAACTTGAAATCAGATCCTTACCTTACAGTAAGTCACTTGATCAGAAGGCCTTGAAATGCTCAGAGATGAGCACTCTCATTTTGGTTGTGGTCCTCTGCCTTTCTGTTGTGATAAGGTGAGTAAAAGATGAGCAGTTCACTGACATTTGCAGAGTTATGTTCCTAGGAGGTTCTTCACACTGGGTGACTTTTCATGCTATTAGACAGCAACAGAACAGGGATCTTACAGCATACAAGAGCTCACTCATCTTATCTTGGACAGCCTGTATTTTTGCTCCGGGAACATGCTAGGTTAGTGTGTTCTAAATAGGAATGTTCACCTTTATTGTGCAAGGTTGCACCAGCCTAGCTTTTGGGACAGCAGCTCTTCCTGACTGTGTTCAGTTCAAGTATGGGGATTAACTGCAATTTGAAGTTTTACTACTATGTTTATCTTAAAAGAAAGTGTTATTACAGGGCTTGCATACTGATAATAAGGATAGGAAACCTATGCTAACTGAAGTCAACAAACCTCTTTAAAGAGTTTGGATGCTAAGTACTTGCTGTCTGGTAACTGGCAGTTTCAGAAAGAGCTTCCCACTACTCCAGGACAGAGAGTTCCTTGCAGTCATGTTCATAAATAGTATGGAGATTTAGAGCTAGGAAATCAAGAGTTTGTATTTTTAAAAGGGAACTTGTTGAAATTCAAAGGGCTCCCTCATAAGGGTTCAGTTTATGACAGCAGTATATGAACATGGTAAGAATATTTTATAGGTTCATTACAGGATCTGGCAAGGTCTGGGAGGATTTTTAGCATACAATGGAGAGAATGGTCTTCAAAGAACTGGAGAACAAAGTTTTAAATAGATTTGTCTAAAGTGTCTTACCTGGTAGTTGGAGAATGGTGGGAAGAACTGAATTTTTTTTTTTAATGCAATTTTCAGTGGGTTTACACCTCTCCACAAAAAAGTGATAAAGGAATTATTGGAAAACAAAGAAGTTTTGACTGGTGAATGAGAAATTTGAGCTAGTAACCAGGTATAATATCAATATTTCTCCTGGACTCCTCTTTTATTCAGTTATAATCATCTAAAGCAGAATGCAGTTCTAGTGCAGCCAAATAACTAGCAAGAACACTCCAGCATAGCCGTCTCATAATATTGATGGGGTAAGTTGCTGCTGGACTTACTCTAAATTCTTCTTTCCTAAGAGAATGTTTTTACAATATTTTTACTGTATACTTCTTTTTACAGTATGTTTTACAGTATGTTTTTTAAATATGAAGATACCACTGTCAGATAAATTACAACACAAGTCAACTTTATGTGGAGCACAAGCCATTTTTGAATAAGGCTATAACTGTTGTGAATTCTTACACTGCTTTAATTTTACTTGCTCTATCCCTGCAGGTTTTAACATTTGCTTCACAGAGAGAAAGCACAGAGAAACTTATCTTGTGGTGTCAGCTAAAAGTACTTCATTTTTTCTGTATCTTGCTGTCTTTGTATTCAGATAAGCCTTATTAGTTCAGAGACATTTAGTTTGCATGGATTAATAAAATTCAGGAAAGGAATTTTCAAATGAATCTTGAAAGCGAATCAGAGTACGAATCAGGCTTACTTAGATGCAGAGAAAGTTCTGAGAAGAAACATTACCTTATGTTGATGATAATCAGATGTATATTGTCCTCCAGCTTATTACAGAGTGAATGTCAGCATTTTGCAGTTAGTGTTCTATAAAAAGAATATTATAAAACTTGATTATCTTGTTTTTACAAACAAAGCAGAAAGAACACCCTAGTGTCTCAATATCATCCACTGAGATGTTGCTTTGTTGGTGGGATAAGAGGTTATTGGGCAGCTGTGGAAATGCAAAATAGACCAAGCCTGTACTCCACTACAACATCTGTGTATGAATTTGTGTGGATTGAGTTGCAGGAGGAATTTTAAAAACAAAAAAAATACAGAAAATTTTGCCCCCAGCCTATTCATACTCCATGATGTTAAATAACAATAAATATAGCTCTTTAGTCTCATCTACTCAGGATTTTCCCTTGTAAGTTTTTTTTTTATTTTTTTATAATTTGAGGCATCTAATTTAAATCATTACTATTTGAATAAGCTCTTATGCAGAAAAATAGGTAATTCTCTTTCCTGTAAAATGCAAACAGAAGTAAACTTTGTTGGTCATAAGCCAGAACTGGGTTTTATGGAACAGAAATAGTCTTAGATATGTCTACAGTATGACTGCAGAAGGTCACGAGTTGCCATACCTATTCTATAAGCTGCTTTGCTTCAGGTCAGCTCCACTTCAGGGTTATGTGCTATGCTTTTGCACAGACTTATTAGCACACCAACACAGCAGATCTTCCAGCCCCAAGGTAGCACAAAACCAGCTGTGAAGTGGGGCAGACAAGCAGTATGATGACAGCTGAAAGTTCATATGCCTTTCAAATGCAAAGTGAAATAAATCAGGAGCAATTTGAACCGTTCAAGCACATTAGGAGGTTCTGAACTAACAGGAAAAAAAGCATGGGTACCAATGTGAGCAGCTGAAAGAAAACTTCTGTTCAACATCCATCATTAATCAAAAACCCATGTGAAGATGTGCAAAAAACCTGAAGGAAAATAAGATGTTCACCAGACAGAAGACCGTACCCTATAGAGTCAGCATGAAAGCAACGTACTTAATACTCTGTAGTATTTGCTTAACACTGTAATGAAGATAACCTACATTTACCACTATTTTTCTATGTTTTAAGACTGAGAAATTAGACCAGCCAAGCTTAAAAGTTGTGTGGGCTACTGAATTTCCTTCTTTCATTCTCCCCATTAGAAACAGAATTCACTCAAAGCAGGAAGAAATTAATAATTGCTTTTTTTCTGCTGCACAGAACCTGAAGCGCGTGGCAGAGACATGGATGGATGAGTTTGCAGAATACATTTACCAGCGACGGCCTGAGTATAGACATCTCTCAACTGGTGATATCTCTGCCCAGAAGGAACTCCGCAAGCACCTTAAATGTAAAGATTTCAAGTGGTTCATGGCTGCAGTGGCTTGGGATGTCCCCAAATATTACCCTCCTGTGGAGCCTCCACCTGCTGCCTGGGGAGAGGTGAGGAATACAGAAATTGGATCAAATTTAAATAAATCTAACATTTTACATTGCAGGAAATTAAAATTATGAAATTAGATTTAGCTCCCACGATAAGTAGTGTTATTAAGGGAGTTCACAGTGGTTGGAACAATCCCTGGACTAGCATTAAAATGAGAAACCATCATGTCTTAGCACTGTCGCTGTCCCTTTTATAATTCATTACAATTTTGTGTGTACAGGCCATGAGATGCATGCACAATGAGGATATGAATGTGGAAAAGAATATATAGCACTCATTATTGCATGTCACAAGATGATTTTGGATGCTGAGAATCACCTCAGTAAAAAGGAGCTCTGAAGTCAACACTTTTTTTTTTGCATACCAACTTACATACCTTCTCCTGTTCTTATAAGGACAATTGTATGTAGTGGGAGTTAAGTTTGCTGTTTTGCTCACATGTTGCAAGTGTAACAGTTGATACTTTTCTTTTAAAAGGACTGGTTTTGCTCAGCTTGTCGTCTACATTCTATAGGTGCTGTCATGGCCGAATACCAGTAGCAGACAAATGCAATTTCTCATTTGGGGGATGAGGGGAGGGGGAGACCACCAAAGAAAAGCCAGTATCTGAGCATCACTCCAGAGCAGGGATGAGCAAACAGCCTGATGGAACTCTCTACCTGTGATCAAAGATGTTCTGCATTCAGTCCTCTCTGAAGAGCAGAGCTGTAGCACATCCTGCTTTGACAGTTTGTTTTGTGTAGAAGAAATGAAAACACAAATAGAGCAGGGACAGAAAATTACTTCCATAGCTCTGCTGAAAAATTGCAGTAGCTTTTTACCCTGAGGAACTACAGTGCATTCACTCCATGGAAACGTGGCAATGCAGACGGTTTTTCCTCTCAATTCATTAAGATTTATAAAGAAGGCTTTGCTTTTTCAATGTATTGTGCTACTTCTTTTAAAAACCATAGGAATTATCTGTACTGTGAATTCTGGCCTTCTCTGATTTTGCTGGAGGTGTTCTTGGGGCTGAAGTTGAAACTTTGATCAAAGCGTTTGGTAAGACCCCTCACACCTCTGCATATCCGCAGTAGTCAAGGCTGGACCATGCAAGGGGTTTCTAAACATAGGTGCCTCTACTGTTCTCCAGAATGTCTTTTTTTAAAAAACAAGTTACCTCATTCCAAATTTTAAAAATAACTTTCTATGGTAGCAGCAGTCCTTAAGTCTTCTTTGTCAGCTGCCAATTACAGATGTTCAAAGGAAATTCAGTTTACATGTGTCTTACTGTTTGCTACTTCTTGGCAATAATTAATTCCTTTGCTGTTGAAGTTTCTTTTACCTTTGATGCTGCCGTCCACACTTTACGGGATTAATGTATACCATGGGGTAAGGAGTTTATCAGTAGAAGTCAAGCTGGATCAGGGTTTTGCAACTGCTACTATGATCTTCGTTCACCATCTTCCACATCTATATATCTGTGTCCTTGGATGACTGTGATCATGAGATACGTAATTTCTCTGGGCAGCTGAACAACCCTTAACTCAACCAGAGGGTCTAAGCAGAATAGATAGCGATTCAGGTATTCATTCTTTTCACAACAATATTAATATACCCTTTGCATAAAAAACAAGACTTTTACAAAGAAAATAAAAAATCACAGCAGTAGTATCAAATCTGTACCTTAAAAGTACTTACTGAGTTTTTAGGAAGGAAGCGAAGACCAAAGGCTTTCTTTTTTCCTCTAAAATGTACTTTCTCTTAAACAATGAGAAGTTTCAGCCCTGCTGCTCTATTTTTTCCTGAGACTGTCGTATTCCTGTGAAGTTTTAATTAATTTGTTGGCACTTGCAAGATACTTGAAAAAACTTGAAGGTCAATGGTTGTCATAATTAGAAGCTGAAAGAGGAAAACAGACTGTGTGTTATTGCTTTGTAAGAATCAAGCAGCTTCAGAAACCTTGCTGATTATACACACCAGAAGTCTGTGCCAAGACTGTCATTTAGTACCCTCTCTGCTTCCACTTGGAAAGACTTTATGTCTGCTTGTCTATACCAGTGTGAGAAAGAATAAACAATGAGGTACTCAGACAGTTTTTGGCTCCAGCATTTTGATATCTAGGTAGTAAAAGCGTGGTAAGAAAGCAGACATCTCATAAACAGCCTCTGTACAACTCCTGGTTTTTTACAAATGCATTTATTTAAAATGTGACCCCCTACATTTCTTGACTATGATGGAAAAGAAGGAAATTTGAAAAGTAAAAACCATTCTTCTTCACTATGCTTGTCATAGCTTTATCTCTTCTGCATGTTTCTGCCTTTTGTCCTTCGTGGCTGGCAAGGTGTACGTTCACTTACTATTCTATTCTGCCTTGTAACATCTGAAATATGTGTAGTAAAGCAATGTAACAGCAAATCCAGACAGAACAAGGTTAGTGAGATTGTCAGTTCTGTGTCTGGCTGAGATAACTGTACTCTTTCCTCTCTCATCATGGAAAAAAGAAAAGTTTTCAATTAGGTTTTTTTCTTACCCTTCCAAATATACTGGGAAGTATGCTGCACATGGAAAAACAATAATACCCATCCCATTCTCTTTCTAAGACAGAATAATTTATTTGTAATGTGTATTTGAAATCCTGTTGAATGAAGTTAAAACAATAGCTTCATTAGGTGAGATTTGGATATCCAATGTTTTCTTAGGAAGTACTCATGAGTCTGCAAGCTGTAATCCAGCATGAATATATTATGCAGCTATCACAGCTTCCAACAATATCTTTGAAAACACTTTTTACAGTAAATTAATAATATAATGTCAGCTGTTGTAATTTATTTTAGACTTCATGAGTCTTACAGTCAAGGTGATATGAAAAAAAGAATTATTCAGTCAAAACAGAAATACTTAAGCTTAATTTCATTTGCTTTATATGAACTTGTTATTCAATGACAATATACATGAAGTCTTTCAGTCGCTGCATTATTGCTGAGCTGTAGGACCTGAAAATAGTCCTTTCTCACTCTCAAACTTCTGAATTTTACAGAAGTGTTTTACAGCAGTGGCATGAAAATGTCACCCATGAAGTTAAGTCGAACAGCACATTTGAAAAAGGATTAAAGTCTAAGAACTCACTAACTTCTCTTTTGATAACTTCCTTTTTTTAAAGTGTCATACTCGTACTCTTAATGAGTCAATCTGAGCCCACCAAGTGTCACACGTCTGTTGTACAAAGGAGATATAACCAGCTATTCCCCACCCTGCACAGAGCAAGCGCTGCACACAGCTGGGCTGTTCAAATTCTTTCATTGGGATCAGTGTCATGCTGAATAACAGAGTCCCCTGTTTCTTCAGTGAGGTCTTTGGCAGCGCTTGGCTTCTTTTAACTTTGACTTTTCCTTTTTATGGCTCACACAAAGGATAAATACTTCTAAAATTACTATGTATCAGTTGACAGGAAAGGTGGCTCATTTTTCCATATTTGATCTGTAGACACTGATGGCCCTAGGCTTATCTGAGAATGTAAGCTAAAACTGGCTTTAAGAGCTGTTCAAATGAAAAAAGCAATATAAATGAACATTGCTAATGTCTTCAAAGAGTTACAGCCACTTTCTTATTTGAGCCATTAAGTCAAATGTATGGAAAGTATTATATAAACTGATAGCACCAGGGTGGCTCTCTTGTTGCTGTTCTGGGGCACCCTAAGGGTAGTCCCAGCACCATCTCCACATTCATCATTCTAACAGATGACCATATTAAACATAAATTCAGATTTCTATGCTTTCCCACTTTTTGCTTTTGGCACAGACAGTTTTGTGCTGTGATGAGCATGCAGGGTATTTTGTGCTGTGATGAGCATGCAGGGTATCTCCTTCCCCATCACAGTGCCAGCGAGCTAAACTACTCTCAAGGCCTAGCCTACTCTGGAGAAAAATCTCTTTAACATGGGCCAGCTAACTTAGAGAATGCAAGCTGTAGTTTTAACATAAGTTCACTGCTTTTTGTAAAACCCAAAGATTACTGTATCTGGGTTTACCCAGGGACTTCACCTTATGACTTTATACCTCATTTAAAGCACAGGAGTCGGATGATACACCAGCAGAAATCCCACTCAGGTGACACCAACACCACATGTTGGGAGAGATGTTTCACAAACGTCAGTGCAGCACTAAAAAGCCTGTATGTACAGTCTTGCTCGGACACCTCCAGTGTAAAAGAGGGAGAAATCAAACCCCTTAAAGGTTGTATTCTCTGTGCTCTTAAACCTTATCCACTCTCCATAAGGACTATGGGACCCATAGTCTTAGCATCTCTCCCAGCATGTGGTGTTGGCATTTCAAGATGACATTTCAAGAACTAAATATGCCTAATGACTTACATGTAGTGTCCTATGCTTTTCTCAGAATGTGTTCAATTCTGAAGCAGCCTTTAGGATCACCAATAACCATCTTGTTAGTCCACACAGACTCCTCGAGAGCATGCTTTCCCCATATACCTACCTGTGTACACAAATTATAGCATTCAAGGAGCAGATAGGCTTTCAATGTAGCAACTTGATGCCCTTTCTGCATGGGTGATAAAATCTGCCTCCTGTTCATACCCAGTCTCCACAATTGCCCAGATGCAAATGTCAGAAATGTGAGTGTATTAGGATCACTAGCTATTTCTTTTCTAGTTGTAACTCATAACCTCAAAAATTTAAAATCCATTGTGCTGTGTGACCAAAGACAAGGCAGTTCAAATGTATATTGATGTATAAATGAGAAAAAAGCTTCTCCTTACTGTGCTTCTGTTTTCCTTCCTTCATCCATAAAAGCATCTTAGGGGATTTGCAGGCTGTGTGGTGCTGGTGCTCTTTCAGAATATTCCCTGTGGCTCTGGCAGCAGCATGATGGCTCAGTTCAATTTCTAACAACTGCCAAGGCCACACAGAAAATGCCAGAGAACAAAAGCACAGACTTGACTGAAATGCCTGTATTGCAAAAAGAAAATGAAAAACAAACCATGACCCCTCTGCAGTGGAAAGGAAGGATAAAACAAAAAAACCCAATGAGCTAACATGTAAGCTGCAACAAATCAGAGGAAGAACCAACGCAAGGAAACCTTTCAGGGGCAGGGGGAAGAGGAGAGGAAATAAAGAACAGGGAAGGCAGATTCCAGCAGTGAAGGAACTAAATGTAGCTTCAGCTCAAACCTTTTCCAGAAACGTGCTGGACACATTGGCCGCATAGTCCAAATGACTGAGAATGGGATGGAGTTATGCCAATCAAGACAAAATTATGAAAGCCCTTTAGTCCAACAGCCATTCACTGGATGCGGAGTATATTCACTGTCATTTTACAGTTCTGAAGCACATAAATATACCCAATTATTAATGGCAATTGTTAGCAGCTCCATTTTAATTAGCTCATACGCTCTAAGAACAGAACTTATGTATCATTTAATTTTGTATTAGGCCAGAAATCTTTATTTATCAATGTAAATTTAAGTGCACTGAGAAATGATTGAACACTCTCAAACAAAATTATACTTGGAGGAGGTATTTCACATAAAACTTTAAGAATGTAAAATTAAAATCTCTTCCCCTCATTAATCTTTCCTGTCTCTTTTGCTGGGTGATATGAAAATGAAGGCATGGTTCTTGAGAACTAATTATTTTTCATCCTTCTTTTTTCGCTTAACATGATCATTTGTACTATGGGGCTTCTCAGTGCAGAGTTTCTGCATCTGGTTGTGTGTATGAAATGCTAGTGGCTTACCTCACCTATAGCAGGTTTTACTCTATTGAAAGAAAAGCAAAAATACCCTAGAACTTGGCTTGTCGAGGTTTTAGAAGAATACTTCTCTGAGATCTGTTGAAGGCTCAAAGGTTCTTGGAGCCAATCACTCAAACTAATGCTCCCCCATTATTTGCCCTATCTGCTCTTTTCTAAGCTAAACAAATGCAGCTCCTAAAAACTTTCCTGAAGGTGACCTTTTTACATCTTCTCCACTTCGTGTTGCTTTCCCGTCTATCTAAATCTTTCTTAGATCAAGGTAGACAGCCTCAATTCCAGCCCTCCAGAATCAGAAAAAGGGCAGAGTAGTTCTCCCCTGTGTCTTGCAAGCAAGAGAATTGCCCCTCCTTGCAATGTTTTGCACTATGCTGGGAGGTTTTCCATCTTTTGGATGTGTATGAGGTATGCAGTTGCAATGTTTACATTTTTCTAACATAATATGGCAACAGTGACTTCTGAAATATTTTCCATGGAAAAATACACGTCAACTCAATCTCCATTCGGCATTTAGCTTTTCTTTTTTTTAATTAAGGATCAAAGTAGTGGCCAGAATGTCAAAATATGCACCTGCTTTCTACATATTATACATATAGTATTTGTGTATGTTTCCGTGCACGTACATGCACTTTGATTACTCAGTTTCTGTGTATCTCATTGACAGGGTAAGTATTTTAAGAAATCCTCTTCATTCTGGAGGTGTCTTAAAGAATTTTAAATAGCTAAGGTACTTAAGGAGAAATGTGCATGTATTTGCAAAATAAATTTGGGATCTCACTCCTTTTGGTGGCAGTGGGCAACCAACTCCTTTTCAACCCAGTCTTTCAAAAAATACACATGGCAGCAATGGTACATAAGTGGTATGACTGATGGTCACAGATTAATTATGACTCAGTTGCTTCTATCTCAAAAATGAGATTTTTCTTTTAAGAATAAGTTACAGTGCAGAGTGTTTGCAGAAGGCGTGCAGACAGCACAAGGAACCTCCATGGGTAAGCATACTTTCAGCATAGATTTGCTGAGTACTTTTTGATTTTATGCACTTAGGGCACTAGTGTGTGACCTTATCTACAACAGTATTACTGTGTCAAAGAACAAGGAGTGGAAACAGGGTGTGCCTGGTTCATTAAGAAATACAGCTCCAAAGCCCGTGAGGAACTCACACAGAAATAATTTCCTGTTAATACAGTTGATCTCTCTTGCTTTGGTAGGAGCAGTCAGGCCAAGCTTTCAACTTCTCAGACAATTTTTCTCTTAGTTTCTTTGCATGAAAATATTTCATAGAGACCTGCCTTTCATTTGTTAAACAGAAACTTTGCTCCTTCTAAAGCTGCTCCCAAAAAGAATAGTTCAGTTAAGGACATGGCTCTCTACTCTGCAAAAAACAATTCCCACCAGTTTTATGTAATGGTCATTCTGAAGTCCTTCAGAGCTAGACCTAATGTTGAAAGCCCTATTCCACAGCCTGGTGTAATGTGACATGTTGCTGCTTGGGTTTGCAGATTCGAAACGTGGCAGCCAACCTCTGTGTGGACAGTAAACACGGAGCCACAGGGACTGAGCTGAGGCTGGACATCTGTGTGAAGGATGGCTCAGAACGGACATGGTCACATGAACAGGTATTTTAATGGCGAAAGAGAAAAGCAGTGTAGAACTGTTGCTTCTCCAGTTTCTAAACATTTCTCTGAGGGCTCTTCCTCAGGCAAAGCAGGGTGTGGAACTAATCTGTAAATTATTGCCTACCTTAATGGCTTTTACAGACTACTCTTTATCATAACCTCAGAAATTCCAGCTGCCACCTGGACTGGGTATTAGTCTTCATTTCCAAAATACCTGAATTGCTTTTTGGTGCCCCATTCTCCTCCACTGTGTCATGAAAACACGTTGATCTTGGTTCAGTTACCTGAAAATATTTTAAATATAGTACCTGGGCTTGTAAAGCGCTAGTGGTTGTCTGCTTCTATGCTTTCATCTCAGTAAGTTCAATAAGAGGTTGTACTTCAAATAAATATGAGACATAAGCAAGATAAATGGGTAAAAGCTAGAAAGAAAGCATTTCAGAAAGACAAGAAATGATAAAGTTTCAAAAAAAAGCTTTTATCTAGGTAAGAAAATATTAGCTCTCAGGAGAACGGAGGAAAAGAGCTCTGGTTTGTACTCATAATGAGTGCCATAGGAAAGGGGTCATGACCCAAAGGCTATGGGTCTGGCCAACCTCAGCAAAGAGAATTTGGATGAAAAGTACAACCTAACTATTTATTAGCAATTTTAGTGAGCATACCTTTCACAGGGGAAGGTCCCAGATTAGAAAAAATTCCCAGTGCTTAGGAGAAATATTGACCTGACAGTCACACATAGCACTTTGTAGAAGCTTAAAAAGCTCAGGAGAGAAGAGTTCTAAGGGGTATTTGAAGTGCTGAGGTCAAGAAATCCTTCTCCGAGGATACTCAGAAACGCAGGAGGAGAGGTGCAAGTGCATGAAATGGAGAACCTGAAGGATGATTGCAGTTTAGGGAAGAGCCAACACAGGAAAAAGAAAGTTACTGAAAGAAGACCTCTTCACATAGCTACCAAAGATCTAGCACAGTGATAGGATGCCAAGGCTAGATAAATATAACCCTGTTTGTTTATGAAAGACAGCCAACAATTAAAGCAATTAATTGAAGGAAGTTGTATGGTCCAGACTAGATCATCACAGTGCTTTCTGGCTTTAAAATCTACAAACCTGAAGAGCTCCAGACCTTTCTCAGGAGGGAGGGAGTCCTGAGGCTGCCAGAGATGAGAGAAAGGAGGGAAGAAAACTGGATGAAAAGGTGAGAGAATAAAAATTTAGCGAGGAAAGCAGAGCAAAGGGGGACTTGAAGTATCCTTTGAAACAGTAAATGCTTGTGAGGAAGGGGAATGGTTGCAAAGGGAGAAGGATGTTAGGGAGAAATCCATGTTTCAAGTGTAATTCAGTGCATTGTGACGTTTGGGATCAGACTCCATGTAAAGGTCTCATTCTATACTGACAATAAGCAACTTCATTATGATAAATAGGGTTAAGCAAGGGGAGTCCAACCAGCCAGCTCTTCAGATCACAGAACCAAAACTAGCCTCAAGCGCAATCATGTTTAAACTGCGCTCCAGGGACAGCATGAATTATTTCTGCCAGGTTGGTGTGGAAAAGCATGCACCTTCTCACTGCGGGACACCATGGAAAATGCTGCTAGGGAACACTTCTCCCACCTAAGCAGTGTGGCCGTGTTGGGAAAGGTCTGCTTGCTGGTCAGTTTGGTGAGTTTTCAGGGCTGCTGCAGATGAGGGACTGGGTGGCAGGCACTGCCGAATGCTCCTCCTGAGGCTGTTGCAGCTCCAGGCAAGCAAATGCAAACACACCCAAAGGCTGCTTAATTATCTAGCAGCTGTTTAGCTATTCAACCCTCAAAGCAAGCTGTTTGCTTTCGTTTCAACTCATTTGTTGCGGGGTTGTGTGTTAAAATCTAGCCCTAGGTTGGTGACAGTTGATAGAAGTGTGATTTAGATCAGCATAATATGATGGAAATTCCTTGACTCATATTCAATCCCAAAGGCTTTCTGGTCTGGAGCGTTACCTCCAGTGTGTGTGGGACCACAGTCTAATGAATCATCTCCTGAGGAGGTGTGGTCTTCCACTTGCACCATAGTAAGCTGAGAAGGTGAACTTTGTTAAAGAGTGTTTGGGAACAAGTGCTGAACACCTGACCAGCCCTCAGAGAGTAACACTTTATTGCTTATATCTTCTTGAGTTTGTTGCCTTCGTGATTTGTATATATGCCAGTAGAAACTAGCAGCATTAATGAAAATATCAAGCATTTTATTATCGTATTTCAAATAGCTTGGATTGGCGCTGAGCTGGTCTTGTAACTTGTGGTATAAATTTACAGAGTTTGGTGGCAAACTACAATAGCTTGGTGTGACCACTGCAGCAGGTGTCAGTGCTGCTGCTGCCGCTAGAGATCCTTTGTGCCATTTGATTCATGTTGCGATACCAGGGCAGGAATTAAAAGCTGCCAGTCTCAGCAGCTGTGCTGGGGGGGTGCAGCCTTTAGCAGCCCCCAGCAGAAGGAGGAGACCTTCCACCCCAGGGCTGTACAAGCCCTGGCAGGCAAACAGCAGACAAAAGGTTCGTGGGGCACTTGCAGGCTTTCTGGTGAACAGGAGCAGGGTGGGAAGCAAGGAGGAGTGTTGCTGCACTTTCTCTAAACTTCCCCAAAATTAAAACACAAGGGGAAGGAAACAGGCAGGAGGATGGTACAGTGTGGTCTTCTTCCAACTCTGTCTGCCCAAGAGCTAATTTCTGGCGTCAGGGAAAACTGAATCCCTGCTGGACTGATAACCAGCAGCAAAGGAAAATGATAGGTGTCACTCTCTTCTCAAGTCCCCAGGCCTGGCCAGGGAGTGAGGTGGACAGGCATCGTCTCTAGCACAGCCCAGCAAGCAGCTGGGCAGCCTGCTGAGCTCTTTCTTCTCTACCTGGGGGTATAGTTCAGGTCAGAGCACAGTTCTGAAAAGCGGCGTTTCCTCTTTGTGCAGGGCAGATGTTGTCCACTCAAGTCTAACCCATAGTCAAAGCACAATGCCAGCTGACAGACCCCAGCCAGGCAGCAAGTAATTGAGCAATGTTGTCAGGCTGGAAGGCATTAATGTTATCAAAAGGGCCTTTGTCCTGTAGGCGTTCCCAAGCCAATGGCTGTATCAGGCAATCATTCTTCAGGCCTTGTGCCAATTATAAATGAAGCTGGAAAGGTCTATTTTCCCCAGATACTATGCGACAAGGCTAGGCTGCATGAAAAGCTAAAGCATGAGGGCTTAGTGGTTGCTTGGTTGCAAATGCAGAGGGTGGGGCTGTGGTTTATGGGCTCTGTGGAATGGGAGAAGGCAAAGGAGGTTTCTTGGGTCCAGCAACAGCAGCCTGGCAGGTTGAAGGTTATCACCAGCCTGCTGTTTGTTAATAATGTGCCTGGAAATGTAGGTACAGCCTTGTTTCAAATCAAAAAGCAGACAGAAATGAATGAAGGGGTACAAAAAGGTTCATTCATTTCTTATAAAACACAATGCAGGTGGCTCCTAACAGTTAAGGTCAAAGGAACAACAAAATCCAAAGTGACAGGTGGCAGCAAAGCAGAGTATTGTGTTCTCAGGACTTTGGCTGATAACATGTAAGCATTGTAGCACATTAGGCAGTGGAGACAGAATTTCTATATTCACCAGTTTTAGTGTTAACTAAAGAGAATTGGCTGTGTAATGGAGAGTGGCTTAGAATGCTGAGATTGGAAAGACTTCAAATTTTGTTTGTAATTACAAGATCTTAACATTAATTAAGTGTATGGAGAAGTATAACCTTTTTCTGATCAATCTTTTTTCTCTTCTCTTAGTCCTAAAATTTAGTTCTTGTCCTTAACAAGGTTATTTTATAATAGTATCACTAGGGAGAAGATATACTTGTTGATGTAAAAATGAAACTGTTTTACAAAACAGGAGGCTAAGAAGGAGGCAAAGAATCTGTGCCAGTCTAAATGTTGAGCTCTACTATTGCACAGATCCTGGTTTTCATGAAAGAGATTAAAAAAACCCTGTCTGTTACCACGTCTTGGCTGTCAAACAGGACGTGGCCCTGGCAGTCTTAAGAAACCACACAGCACTGGAAAGAGCAAAGAGGTAGCCTGGATCAGTATGATCTGCTTTAAGGGCTAGCTTGAGCCTTTCAAGTGTAGTGATGCATTCGCTGGGGTGGTAGTCCTTGGGCCAAGGTCCAGAGAGCAGCAGAAATTGGTCCCTCAGGTCACCAGTCATGCACAGAGTAAGAAATTTGGAAAGCCACCCACTGGGAAAGATGAGGAATGTCCTGCAATGGGATCCCTCTCTTGTTGTAGTGATGAGAGTGAGAATATTGCAGAACCACTGTTCCACAGCATTCCTCTAGGTATTCGTTATTCATCACTTTGAACTCTAGGTTTATTACTTGGCTGTAGAAAGGTAGAGAGTAAGAGAAAGAAATGGCTTTTGTTGGTTTTTCCTGAAGGGAAAATTATCCCAGGTTTCTCTTTTTCTAAAGAAACAGCAGTGTAGCTTTTTTCTGTACCAAATCTGCCTTTACTTGTGAAATGATGTTATCTTTGTAGGGTGTCCATGATGCTGGTTCCAGGAAACATGAAGAAAAGTGGAAAAAGACTTAACCTTTCAAAAAGCAGAGATTGCTTTGAAAATGAAGTTAAAGCTGTCCACTGCATTTTTACTGCAGATAAATGTATAATGCACTCCGGGAGAAAGAAGAAATAAGCAGGACAGCAGGGCAGATTAAGAAAATCCTGTCTAGAAAACCTGTAATACTGAAGTAAATAGGGAGCAACAGCAGTTAACAGAATGAACAAGGGCTTACAATAAGACATACAATGAAAAAGGCAAATATTCAGGTATATGCTTGTAGTTTGTGCCTGCAGGCCAAGGGAAACAGTAATGGCTCTCAAATGTGTCATTTGGAGGATGATACTGTATTGAAGAATGCAGCTTGTTTCAAAGCTGTATCGTTTAGGAGGAACACAGAAAGAAGATAGCTATCACAATGAAAGGCTTAAAACATGGGAACCACACCAGAAGCATTCAGGATCAGACCCAGATAACACTGAGTGTCATTTGTAGATACTGTTTCTATCACGGAATATACACATTGCAGGGAGCAGGGTGTTAGGTAAGGACCGAAAGGAGCCTGAGATGAGGTAGGTGCAGTGCTGGAGGCAGTCTGAGCACAGTATGGGGAGCTGCCTCTCTAGCTAACAAGCCAGTTTTACATGAACCATCACAGCTAAACAGTTTCCACTAGCAAAGTTTGCTCATTTAAAAAGAGCTTCACTTTCTCAATGTTATGTTTTGGTTTATACTATGGAAAATCAAAAGTCAAGCAGAAAGACAAAGAATAGCTCTGACACCAAAAAGAAAAAAAAAGGGGGAGAGGGAGGGAGAGAATAAAACTTCACAGCTCTCAGCAGAGCTTCTAGGTAGTAATTTACAGCCTGCAACCTGTTTTCTGCAAGGATCGGTCCATGGGAAGGGAAAATGCACTCTGCGTCTTTAAATCTGGTGCTGTCAGACCTGTCACCTTCATCTGATGATTGAAAGACTGCAGTGTCACAGCATTATTTCAGACAGCTGGTGTCTAATTGAGAAAGATTCCTCTGTTAACTGTGACCCTCCATGATTCCTCTCAGGCAGTGAGAAAAAGGTCTTTAACAAGCTGCCTGTAGCTCACAAGTCTCGCAGTAGAAAGATGGAATTCATTTAACATGTGTTGTTTAGGGAAGACAGTCAAGAGAGGGTATGCTAACAGTTTCCCATATAAACAGAAGGAAACTGTTCATTAAACATGGGAAAGATGCTATGATGGGAAAATCTCTCTAGGTAGCTTCAGATCCAAATGAAAGCTAGAGGAGCATAGCTAGCAGAGGCTTTCTGAGTCCTGAGTAGCCGTAGTCCTACTGCACACCAATGCTGCTTTAACTGGGGTGACTAAAGGCTTTAATACAGCATATCTCCTCTCCTCTGCACTGTACTGTGCCACCAGAGATTTTTTTCTTCCCTGCCTGTCATGGTTTAAGCCCTGGGGTATATTCCACATTGGCACTGATGCACTTCAATTAAAGCAGTTGGCCTTACACAGGCAGTCTGTACACAGGCAGGATCAAGCTATATGTATGGGTTTAAACGTTTTTCACTAGTAATATATCATTATGTTGCCTGATTGTTTTTCTAGCTCTTCACTTTTGGTTGGAGAGAAGACATCCGACCTGGGGAGCCCCTTCACACCAGGAAGTTCTGCTTCGACGCCATTTCACACAGTAGCCCTGTCACACTGTATGACTGTCATGGGATGAAGGGAAACCAGCACTGGAGCTATAGGAAGGTCAGAGGTTCAGATTGTCTTGAGCCTAAATTCAGTTTAGTGCAGGCTTATGTTTTCTCATCAGAGAAGTTTTGTTTTAAAATCCACCCCATCTTATTCCAGTTTAATTTTGTGGTAATCTCTCTCAGGTATATTTCTTTTAAGCACTCAGGTATTTAGGTCAAATTTAAATGAAAATTAATATGATCCAGCTCTGAGGGTATCTGTGTTAGATCTGTTCCCTGAAAGGTGTTTCACCATTCTGGTGTTTCAAGATGCTTGTAACATTTTAACAGAGGCACTGCTGGAAATATTTTCATTGAATGTAACAGCAGCAAGAAATGCTGCTCGTGAGTTAAGTATTAATATTTTGCTACACTTTGAAGATCTTAAAAGATCTTTAAGATCTTTAAGATCTACATTTTAAAGATTTTAAAAATCTCCCTTTAAAATAAACAAAAAACCAAAATACACCCAACTTTAAAAGCACTGCTGTAAGCCCAAAGAAAGCAGTTTATAAACTAAAGATAAGCAGCTTAGACACTACTTTGATCTACTGAGTTTCAGCCCATTTTTATGGGAACAAAGGTCAAGCTAGAAATTGACAGAGCCTCATTTAGGGCAAAAAGTCCTGGTAATGCTACCAAGTTGTTGTTAGGGTTTTTTACAAGATTAATCAGCAAGTTGCAGGATAAAGACATACATTTCTCTGAAGCACTGAAGATTCCTCTCACACATCCTTTACTTTTCTTTAACTACTGTGCCTTGTCTACCACCTTGCTTAAACTGAAGCCAAAGTGCCAGGAATTGGTCAGATAAATCTCAATACTGCTTTCTAGTCTGAAATTATATATAGTAGAAAACTAATTCAGAACCATTAAAAATAGGTTTGCCCTGTCCCTTTTTCTGAGTGCCTACTTATTAGCCTGTGCCTTTTTACCCTATTTATGTTGCAGCTGGAGATCTACCACAAGATTTTCCAGAAGCGTAATCCCTTTGAAACGGAAGTATTATCTGTAACAAAGTTAGAATGTATGGGCCAGATATTTAAAGGATATAAATTGTTGTGGATGTATTGCTGCATATCTGGCTTTATAATGATATAGTAATAACTTCTTGCTTCAAAAGCCTTCTGATTTATCTTTTTGCCTATCCAAGCTGCAAGGAAGAAGCTTTCATACCTTTAGCACTTCATTGGTGCTTAATGTAGCCAGTTCATAAGACAAAATACGGGTCTGAAGCTGCCCTCTCTAAGGCTCATCGCGTTTGATGAGGATAGAATATAGCAGATAACTAAAATAAAAATGACTTTTGAAAAAAATACACTGTGAGCTCTATTAAATTCTCTGCACAGCTTCATTTTTAATTTCCAGAAGGCTGACAAGGCTCACATAAAAATTCTCAATGCAAGGCAAGCATTTCTATCTCAATAAGATATACCACAAAATTTTGTAATGATGGAAGTACTGACGCAGTCTTAACTGTAATACCAACCTGACAGCAAGCTGATTAGTTTGCATAAACCTTCAAATAAAGAAACAGCATTGGAATAATAGAATTATGTAAACATGGTTTTCTTTAGGCTTAGTTCTAGTTTGGCTACACAGTAAGTGTTTTTTATTGTTTTACATAATCTATTTCCTCAGATACAGAGCAGAATTACGTTAGATGTTTTTTGGTGGTACAGCTATATCTCCAAAATCTTGGTGGTATAATCCTTATCTAGTTTTGAAAGCATCTTGGCAACAGAATTTTTAGTGATGTCCCCTCAAAGAAAATAAAATAAATGGATGTTATATTGGTTTAACTCCATCTGTACTAGAGCCCTTTACCTAGAGGATAATATGCTACTAAAATTGTACCCCAAGTAAATATGAATAGTAATATAACTAAGCAAGAAGTGTCTCCTTTTAAAAAACAGAGAGCAAGTCAGCATTTCTGCTCTGTTCTCTGCACCTCTTACAGACACTGAAACTTCCTAATGGTCATGTATCCATCCTGCAAATAGTTCTTCCCGTGTTTTAGGAAAAATCACCTTGTTTGTCACTATCTTATAAGCTGCTTAATATGAAGAGTTTCCTACCATGGTGTCATACTGTTCCTATAAAACTAGAAGATAAGACGTTTCTATTCTTTTAAGAATGAGTCTTTTCTCATCATCGTTTGCATCCTTGAGCCATTGGTAAGAAGAATTTAGGGCTGTGAAGTAATTACAAAGTGCTGCAAATACAATTTGAAGCCAAGCACTGTTTTAAGATTCCATATTCTTACAGCATTGAAACCTTAACAACCTGTATTTGGATACTGACAAATAAAAACATCTTAAATATTTCAGTGGCAAATAGAATACATTAATATTTTACTTCGGGTAAGGAGTGCTCTTCTGAAAAAAACATCCAGTTTATTCCCATTACCTGCACTTTGTTTCTCATTGCATTGCAGTCTCAGAGTGTGCAAACTGCATTCTTTACAGGTGAATGAAACCAAAACCACCACTAATAGACATGTCAGAAAACTATTCTTACTCCCATACTACTTGAACTACATCTGAGGCACTATTTGAAAGTCTAGTAAGCCTGTGATATTAAGTAATCAATTCTTTTAGGACCAATCCAAAAGATTAGTCTACAGACAAGTATACCTTTAAGAAAACCCTGTAAAAAGCAGTGGAGTAGAATAAATCCAAGTAATACCATAAAAATTACTAAGGGTTGGAAATAGAAGAAAGTGAGTTTAATACTGGCAAAAAACCCCAAAACATCATGACACCATAATGGTCCTCCCATCAGTGATAGAAGAAATGTGAGAAATTAGAGAAATGTAAAGAACCTGAAATTATTAGAGATTTGGGAGAACAGTGGCTTCCCAAGCTAAAGCCATTTCCTGGACTCAGTTTGAGATTCCTAAGCATGTCAGAGCCAAAGTTCAACAGTGCCTACAAATTCCCATTCTTCCCAGTGAAGGAATATGGCTCTGGTTTTCAATGTAGCACCAGCCAATTCTGGGTTGACAGGTACTACACTGGTTGTGATAAAGTATGATTCAGTTTATGTGCCTTAGTCCCATTAGTGCTATTTGTAGAGCACAAGTATCCAAGAGAGGGCTGATTTAGTATGTCTTTAAAAAGAAACAATTGTGCGAAATCAATTTCATTATACAGTAATTCTACCCTGAGCCCAGTGATTATGATAGACACTAGACTGACAACATTAAAATCTGTGCCCAGAACAGCACGGTTTGCTCATACTCTCCTGACTGCTTCAGGGACAAACTGTAAGAGTAAGTTCACTGTTCACACAGTAGGTGCATACATTATTTCCTCAGACAACCAAAGACGTCATTGTGATAGTGGCTTTTATCATATGGACATGTGTCCTACTGAAACTGTGCTGGGGCTACCAACTAATTTCAGATAAACTACTGCAGCCACCAGCTGATAATGACTTCCAGTTGCTATTGACCTTGGTCATCATTATAGCAGTGACCTAGAAGAAATGAAAGACTCTGGCTCATTACCAGTCCCCTGAACTGTCAAGGCCCATTATCTTATGGAGAAGTTTCTCCTTCTGCAAATAAACTTCAGGCCTGCCTTCATGCAGAAGGTAAAAAAAATCACTCTGCTGTTTTCAGATTTTAGAAGTGTCTCCACAAGAGCTCTTGTGTTTTTTTAATACTAGTGTAAAGAGGAATTTATATATTTCTCTTGGAAAGTTCTTTCTGGCATGCATGCAGCTGTTCCCCCTTAAAGTCGTGAGCCTATTCCCATTGAAATCCATGAGAGCAGAGGGCTTTGACCTTAGGTCAGCGTAAACTTGAGATAATAAATTAATAGGACTTTGCCAGAAGTTTTTACAGAGTGGTAACTGTGCCCATGCTCTTAAAAGACACTCTTCTCTCCTAATAACCAGCCAACAATGCTTCACTCAAAAAATGCATCCCCTGGATATTTTTGTGAGAAGAAAGACCCCTAGGTCTCTTCAGAAAGGCTGGAGTGTTTTTCACAGTACGCTTTTTCTGTACTGAAGCTGCTTCCTTTCTTCCTGTACCAGCTATCCTATTAAAGCTTCTACTATTCCAACTTGGGCTTCCTAGTAGCTTGGCTGACCTTCATGCCCAGCTATAAGGCAAGGAAAAGAAGATGCCACCTTTCTCCAAGGTGCCACAGCAGGCAGGGTGGCTGTGGCGCAGTCAGTGTGTCCTGATTTTGGGCAGTGCCAGGACAGGAGGGGCTGGCAAGGTGCAAATGGGTGCCTCACTACCCCATAGGATTCTCGGGAGATCTTGCAGGCACACCTCCTCGTAGGGACATGACAGCCATTTGTACATGGCACAGTTAGCCCCTTCTTGCAAGCTGAAGTATCCTACCTGCTCCCCTCATAAAGCAAAATGGAGCATGATGGAAAGGCCTCTATACATTTGGTTTAGTCCTGTCAGCTTTGATGGCATCCCTCTGAATTACAATCTTTTGTATGTGTTTACCCACTGTTTGGGTGGAAGGGCAGATGGTGGAGGTGAAAACCAGTTTTTGCAAAAGGCAGTTGTAACACCATCACCCTCAGCCATAGCACAAGATGCTTTTGACCTCTCTCATTGTTGTATATGCTAATACCAAAAATAGACATTGTGCTTTACCAGTGGTTTGCAACCCACAAAATCAATCAATTTCATCTTTCCTAAATTAAAAGAACAAACAAACAAACCCTTTATTTTTCAAAAGTGTTTTTAAATAGCTACTATCTTATCAGTTTAAACTTGTGTCATTTATTTTTGTCTTCAGGCTTCTTTGTTGAATGTAGGGTATTGTTAGTCAAAGAGAAGTTTCTGTATGAGTATGATTGTTGCTCAGTGCTCAGAGCGCTTGGGTGAGTTTTTAATCAATTGCAATTTGACAGGGTTTTTTTTCCCTCCCCTTCTCACAAACTGGGCGAGCAGGCACATCCTGGATTAGTACTAAAATACCAGCAGGGTATGTTTGGCACAGAGGGGAAAAGCCTGGACGTGGTTTACATGGATGTGGTAATCTCAAATTTATTTCAACAGATACAGTACATGTATAGTCCCTGCAAACTTTCAAACCATCTAATCACTCCCACATCTGTCACTCTCAAACACTTGCCTACATGAACTAACTACATTGAAACTACCCAACCCACATATACCAATTGCTTGTCTGGGTAATTTATGCTTTATCAAATATTCACGGTCAGGTTACTTACAGTTTACTTACTACAGCTCGTGAAGCAAAATTAATAAAGATAATAATAATAAATATCCTTCTTAAAGCAACTTAATCCTTGCTTATCCTCCAAAAATCTCCCTAGGGAGCTAAAACAGTGTTAGGATTTCCTTCTTATTAGGAGAGAGCATTATTTCAGCAGCAGGTCTTACCAAGGGCATGGGCAGTCTGCATTTCAGGGGATGACAACTGAGATCAGTAGTCTTGTCTCATCTGTCCATCATACCATTTCAGTTAATAATTCATTTTTAAGATCTTCATCAAGTTGAAGAGCATCCATTTTCCAGAGAGATTGCTACAGATCTTCCTGCCCAGAGAAACTGTCAGAAACAAATCCCAACAAAAAGAAAAAAAACCCAAAACCAACCCACCACTTTCCAGGTTCAGACATTTAAATAGGCTCCAGGCAAGCACATGATATGCAAAGATTATTAAAAGACATTCTATTTTTTCATTATATTATGTGGTGGTTAGTTAAAGACCAGGATACGTCTCCTTGTTCTTTCTTGAATCCTCCATTTCATGAAGGATAATAACCCAAGGGAAAAAAAGTACTCCATTCTCTATAGCTTCCTAATAATAGCTGTGGTTATTACACAAGGTTAGCGCACAGAGACCACAAAATGATTTCAGATAGGGCTGTGTTAATCCATGTTCTGTAAAATGAGAACACTTCCAATGACTTGGCATTTGCTACTTAATTCTTTTTTTTTTTTCCATTCCTGTAGGACAAAACTTTGTTCCATCCCGTAAGCAGCAGCTGCATAGATTGCAACCCAGCCGAGAAGAAGATTTTCATGAACAGATGCGATCCTTTATCTGAAACTCAACAGTGGATTTTTGAACATATTAATAAGACTGTTTTAGAAAAATTTAACAGCAAGGCCAGTTCCTAGGAAAAAGAAAAAAAAAAAAAGAAAAGAAAAAAAAAGAAACTATGAACACCCCGTAAAGACTGCAGACTACACTTTTGCCAGCATCTGGGTCAAAGGAGTCAGGAATTAAATTTCCTAGATCCAGGAAATCTGTTCTGAGGATTAAGAAAATGCCACAGCAAGAGCCAGCAGGCTGTCCTTGTGGATGTACAGTATCTGGAGAACTTGGCCAAGAGCCTCACCGGATGCTGCTGAGAACTTCAGGCTGAAAATTCCCTTGCTGGTCGAGGGAAAAACTTTGTTTAAAAACTGTTTAAAAGTACTCCAAGTTAATAAAGTAAAACAAAACTTGAGTTTCTCAGGTCAAATCCTGCTGTAGTGAGTAGCTCAGAACAGATGCTATAATTTGGGATGAGTATATCATGTGCATGATGGCTAGAGGAACCTGAAGAAATACCAGGTTTTAGAATTAAACATGCTGGTAGAAGAATAATGATGTCCCAGCAGTCCCTAGACAAGATATATGCTCTGTTGACATTCTTTTAATAAAAGGTTGGGTTAAGCAGGTTTAACCTTCAGAACTGCTGCAATTAATTTTAAATACCTCCCTTTTACATTCCATTCATTACCAAAATAGGAATGTTAGAAATCTTAGGGTCTAGGATTACATTGTAGTGAAGCATGAAATAAACTGTAAGGTTTTGCCCTCACATTTCCCCCCTTCAGGAAAAAAGGTAAAGCAACCAAATTTCTATACATGATATATTTAGCAATTGTGATTCAAACCCCGTTGTCACACAAGGTGAGTTTTTTTTAGTGACAAATACAACAGCAGCAGCTGCAGCATAATGGAAGGCTTGTGGACTAGCTATCTTTTCTGAAGGTAGAATCTTTACCAAACTATAAATTAAGTTGAAAATAGGCTGGGGGTCTGGGGGAAGAATCAGGAAACAGGAAATAATTGCATACTGCATGCTGAACTAGGTTAGTCAAATTAACATTGGTACACTGCCATCACCTAAAAAGTGTGCTGACTCCCCGCAGTGCAGCTTAAAAGATCTCGCAGAGATGTTGTAGTGCTCTTGACAAATGGGAGTGGAGAGAAAAGTTTACATGGAACTAGTTGGGTGGTTTCAGAGTTTTTGAAAAATCACATGAACTTCCTGGAGTTAGCAAATGAATGCTATCGTAGGTCTCATGGTGGAGGAAACAAGAAGTGCAAACAAGTCAAATGTTACAGTGGCTTGGTACTTCAGGCACAGGCACAATTCAAGGTAAGACAGACTTCTGTCACACTGATGATCATTATAGCTTGTGGTGTCCCTCAGGCCCACCAAGCTGTTGGCAATGGAGGCCTCCAAAACTTGTTCGGCGGCCTATGGTTCTTTTCAGTAGGAATCACTTAATACTGATCTGTGGATACTGATTGATAGGTTTGGGCTTTTTCAAGGTAAGAGCTGGTATAAATTTATATCAAGTACGTGGCTGGTTTTTACTTGTAAGATGAATTTACAGATGAAAGCACCATAATTGCAGATAGATCACATCCTCTGTGCTGTAACAGTGCTTTCAAGTTCCAAAAATATCGTATGTTATTAAGTTCCCTATCCTGATTGCTGAAGAGGTGGCTGACTAACCAGAATACTGATGTGCAGTCTACCCTCATTTGAGGGATTAAGGTGACTGTGTTTTGTTTATTGCTCCTTAAGCTGTGCTTATGCACAAAGAGCATTGATTGCATCCAGAGGATGTTTCTAGTACCAATAACTATGTGCTATTTTATGACAGCAGCTTGTAGTTGTAGATTGAGACCCAAACTTGTAGGTCATAGGAACTTTTTAGGAAGGGAATGAGACCCAGTAGCATTCAGGATGCATGCACTTGGACAGCTGTGAAATGTATCCATACACTGAGCAATTGCTGCAAGTTAGTGAAGAGGTCTTTCAAATATTCTGAAAGAAATGTGTTAGAAAAAGAGTTAGACTTCTCATTTTATGATTTTAAAATAAGTGAGCTTGTTAAAGTGTTGTCTAAATTTAATTTGAAGATACAGTGCACTCAGGAATGGAAGCAGTAAGGCTACTCTATGAGGATACTTCAGGTTGTTTGGCTATCAGTACATAGAACCAGACTAGCCACTGCAGACTGTCAGCCTTCCCTGGTGCAGCATTTGCAGCATCATTTATTTGCTGCCTGAACATGAGGAAAGAGGATTTGGAAAAAGAAGAAAATGGCTGCCTACAATGTAAATGCAGCCCTCAAACTACTGATTGTAACTGCCCCAAACTGTCAAAGTCCTGGAAGCAACACTGTATGCCCAAAATAGAGAGGCAAAGGAGAGTTGTTAAACCAGCTAAGCAGTTTACCAGCACAGGTTGGTAGGGCTGTATCATTCGGTGTCTGACTGTATTTCGGTGGTCTGAGTTTGAAACATCTAATGGGAACTAGGCTGTTGTTGGGACAAAGAAATCCTATGTCTTTTACAACCCTTGCTGAGTAATATTACACAGCACCTTGCACTGCCAAAAGAAACCTTCCCCTTGCTCAAAGCTGGACACTAATTGTAAGCTCCAGCAGTCCTTGTCAGAAAACAATCCACGTAACAGATATTCAGATGTTTGGGAGGAAGGGAGGAACTATGATCTACATATGTGTGTTTTCAAGTTTTATATAAGAAAAAATATATTAAAATGTAAGAAAAATATATTGGAGTTTGTTGTAGGTCAACAGTGAGCAACTGTTGATCAGTCTGGAAATATGAAGGTTAAATGAAGGTCTATATCTTGAGGAAAGTTGAATGAGAACTTGCCACAGTGAGGCATAGAAACACACACACACATACATGTATATGTGTATGTATAGGTATATGTATGTGTATGTGTATATGTATACGTGACCAGTGGAAAGAGGTAGATGGAGGAGAGAAGTTTGTTTTCACTTCATGGGCTGATGTTTCAAACATTTAGTATAACCAGAACTGTGCACCAAAAAAAATGATAGAACACGTTAGACTTTTAGTGAAGACAGTTATCCCACTGTTTTCAGCTTGAGCAAATTACTCTTTTTTAAAAACTGAGACAAAAAAAGCTAGCATGCATCTTCAGCAGAGACAGCTAGAATTCTCTTACTGTGGGTAGAAGGTAGCCCTAGGGACAGAGTGCTTCAGAGTTGTTCTCCTATAACATTTGGGATGATGGATTCACAAAATGGTTATGACTTGCTAAGCACTAGTTTTATTAATAATAAATGATCATTTAAAATTAAATCTCAATTAAATTCTGTCTTGGGTGTTCTCCAAAGCTTTCCACTGGTAACAGTATTTCATGACTAATTTAACATTCAGAATTTCTTTAAGTCTTCCTACAACCATATCTTTTCTACCCAGCAAAGATCTGAACAACTTAATAGGATGGACAGATATATCTTCCTCACATATTTCACCAGGATCATTTAGCTTTAATATGCATCTCTGCAAAAGACTTTGAAGTTTCTTCACAGAACTTCTTCTTTTAAATATCCAGATAGTTCTAAACATACGTTGAATCTAGTGCACAGGTAGCATTAACTGATGTGGGCTCATTATTTTAGTTGAGCTATACTGATCTGCCCCAACCGATGACTTGCTTCATTTTTTTCACTTAATTATTTTATGATGAGAAGGCTTTGATCAACATGCCTGAAGATCTTTGTATTTTAATAGTTCATCATTACCTACCCTAATCTTTTTCCATTTGGGGAAAGAGAGAGGAGATGACTTTCTGTGGCCAGCAAACTACTACTACACGAAAGATCAACTGGAAAAGCTGGAATAAGCACTTAAGTGCAACTAAAACTCTAAAATCACTGCATATGTGCCAAAATCTAAACTAAAGAGAAGCCTTGTGGGAGAGGGCTTAAAGGAGAGCTGAGGAGCTGGGGAACAAAGCATTTCTTTGTTTCCTCTTGGAGGAAACTTCTTGGAGGGCAGCCTTGTTGCAGAGACACAATCAGACTTCACTTCTCATTGGGCACAGTCTTATTTTAGAATAATTAGATTGCTTTAGAATAACTGTTTCTGCAACAGTATGGATAGGTTAATGATAATGCATGCTTCCTGAGTGGTATCAGTTTATGAACAAATGGTCTGTAACTGCTGAACTAGGTCTTCCTCATGATAAAGATAGACTAAGCTTGAAAGGAAGCTGACAAGCACCTAACAGCCTTTGATTACTGGCAATTTACCAGGCATCAATGTCTCCATGACCTCAGTGAAACAGGATGCCACAGAAGATCATAGAAGAAATGTATATAAATAGCTTAACCAAATTGATTTGATGGGTTGCAGCTCTGTAAGAGTGGCTGTTACCTTTGTTGGTTTGGTTTGTTTTTTCTTTTAAAAAAAGTCATCGTACTCAGAATTCGTTTGCATTTTTACCGATAAATTCTGCAAGGGACTGAGTGGGACCCTTTTAACCTCCCCAGACAGATTGGTGATGGAGCATTTAGGAAGGCAGTACTGGGAGGCTTTCAGTGTGGCTGCCACCAGGGCTGTATCCATTTTCTGTTTAGAGAGCATCTTTAATGCTCTTAGCCCAGCGCTTTTCTAGAGAATAGAAGATGTACCTTAAAAAAATACGATAGTCAATTTATTTGGGGGTTTTTTTAATCTATTAAGATTGTTAAGGAAATAATTTCAAAACCTTTGAAAACAAAAAGCTGATCAGAAGTAGCTTTTTCACAGCTGGTATTAGTAATATAAAGTTCATTAATTCATTTATTTAACCCCCTTCCAAATCTGTTCCATACATCCTCTTAGAAAAAGCACAAGGGTCCAAGAGTGCTTTTGTGTAGCATTCTGAGTATCTTTCCTGTCTGAAAGTTTTGAAAGAACTTCCAAAAATTAGCAACTATAAGCCAAAAGGTAACAAAAAACCCACAAGAAAAAGTACCAGGCTATTATGTCTGGTGTATCAAGAGATTTTGCTGAACTTCTAATTCTAAAATAGTACCGATTGACTGGAAAATTTTGGATGAATAAGTAATATAGTTTAGTAAATCTTTAGTGGGTAGTACTTTCTTTTTTAAAGATTTTTACCAAAAAAAAAAATCAAATTTTAGTGAATCCATATAGTTAGTTGCTGATAAAGGTTTTTTTAACCACATGTAATACATAAATCTGTCCTGAGGTCTCCTGTCATCTCATACTTCCTTCTTATGCTTCTGAATGCACTGGAGAAAACCTGAACAGTGAGGGGGAAAAAAGTCTCTAAAAACTATAAAAAACCCCAAGCAAACAAACAGTAAGAAATGCATCTTTAGCTAGAGATGAACAGAAAAATTCATCACATTTCCAAAGCTTCAGCAGCATTCAGATAATGCATTTGCTCTGTGCAGCTTTCTATTCTATCAGTGTATCACTAGTATCAGTGGTATTACTCCTGAGCCAGGACTTCTGAAAATTATGTGCTGTCATTTGGCACAGTAGGTGGACAGCATGGTGCCAGAGGAAAAAAAGGGAAACAAGTCTACTTTCTAGGAACAGTTCTTGAAAAAATTGCATTCAAATATTGAAGTCTGGTATGCCTTTAGAGTCTTAGCTGTTCCGTTATCTTAGTATTTTTGTCTTTTTTTACAGGCCCTGGTAGTGTGGTAGGTCCTTCAGTGGCCCTTACGAAAACAGTGCAGTCAACAGGGGAACAAACAGGATGTGGGTTAAAATAGTAAGAATTTGTGGTTACCAAAAGGTGTCATGTCCACAGCACTGACAAGCAGGTTAATTATAAACAAAGAGAACTTTGTTTCTTTTGTGAGACCATTGTGGTAGATGTCCAGCTTCACAGAATGTATGAATGAGAAGGAGGCTTGCAAAACAGGCCAACAGGAAAGCTTAGACTCAGCAGAAGATGTAGAAAAAGTCACAAGGATGCGTTTTAAAGAAGCAGATGAATAGGGTGTTTAGATGGATACCATGGACAATGTAAGGAATGTGAGGGGAGCTGCAATGAGGCAAGTCTGGTAAGCAGTACTATCTAAAAGACATTAAGGCATAGGAAAGGAAAACTTGGTTCTCATTAACCTTAGCCCTCATTAACCTTGGCAGTATCCATAATGCCTTGTCAAAGTATTAGTTGATTTAATTAAGTTAATCCTTCACCTACCCCAGTAAATGCTTGGGCTGGAAGGAATCACAGCCCAAGCAAACTTCTGTTGATCAACCCAGAGGATCTAATTGGTACAAAACACCGCTAGGCACAGTTTAGCCAAAAACCCCAGCTGGCACCAGAACTAAAACAATATTATCAGCCTGAAAGATTTGTAGGCCTCTGGCATCCCTCTGTGAAAAAAAGTTTCATTTGCCTAAAGGAGTGATTGATGGTAATGATCTCAGATTAAGAAGATCAGGAATCATGAGCTTTTGCAGGGGTGAAAGGCCAAATGGTGAGATTAGAAGTTGGCAGTTTAATTGAGAAAGGAAGGAGGAAATAGGTAGTAGGACGGAAGAAGTAGGAAGCTGGTTTAGTTCTGGATATGAAGGAAGCATGACCTACAGAGGTCAGACATTGATAATTTTGGATACCTCTTCATATCATGTTTATTTCCATCACAAATATTCAGGAATTGAGAGGCAATCAGTCCTACAAAGGACTTACTTAATTTTAGAATAATGAAAACTGCATAATCTGAAATGTGTTGATCATGAAATATAGGAGTGCAGCTAGAGCAAAGCTTTGCTGGTTACCAAACCATCTCTGAGTTTTACACCAAAGGTATGTATGTGTGTTCCTGAGGGTATTTTGTGGATAGTGAATAGAAGCAGAATGTTATGGTCACTGGTTTACCTCAAATTAATATTTCTCAGCATCTCAGGCTTTTTTTGAAAGAGGAAAAGTGTTTAGCTAAATTTTCCAGGAAACACTAACCCAGACCAGTACAAAGTAGCTCTGCCTACTCCCTATGTGAATCAAGACAACTTACGTTTCTATTCAGATATCACATACAGTTCTTAAAAAAAGGAACAGTGTGTCTTTGCCTTTATGAATTCTTGCAGTGTTCACCATTTTTTATCCATTTCAGTTATTTTCTTTATTCTTTTTGCTCTTCGGTGTTTCTTCCCTTCTGCTTGCTCCCCCCCTGCAGGATTCTGCCAGAATTCTGGTCCTCTTTCTTCCCTCTTTCCTGTTTTGTGCCAAGAGGTGTTTCTGCTGTTGCAGATCCCTTCCTCAAGATAAGAGTGACTAAAGCTGCTTTGATCTTGACTTTGCAGAGCCACAAGCTCTTCTGCCTCGGGGTACTTTGCTTGCTTGTGCAGAGGTGGGGGGAGAGAGGCACCTGAGAAGGGAGAACTTCTGTTCTTATGAGTCAGTCTCACTACAGATTTTGTCTATAGAAGAGTTATCATTGAAGGAGAAAATTGCATTGGTGATCTACTTCCTCACCCGTCTTCAAAATTTGGTGCTGCCCAGAGAGGGGAATATGTAAGAACAGACAGATCTTATTCAGTGGATATACTTCTTATGAATGTTTAGAAACAGCTGAACTTAACCTTGGCAAGCAGGTTTTTAACTTGTGATTATCCTTATTGAGTTAATATAGATACAAGAAACTGAGTTGGAATTATATTAAAATGTCTTTTGTATAAGCTACCAAGGGTTTATAACAACTTTAATTGAAGGAATTATTTCAAATCTGAAATGGATGTGTAATCTCTGATGAACACATGATACAGGTTAACTTCTAGTCAAGTTGCAGAAAGTCAGCAGGGCTTTTTTTACAAAACCCCAAAAAGAGAGAGATTGTCCAACATGCAGCAGCTTTTGCTTTCAGAGTTCCAGTTTATTCCCCAATATGTCAGCAAAGTTAATATCTATAAAACAATTTCATATAGAAAAAAAATAACCCCCCTAAAATTTGTTTTCCTTTATTTCTGTCATATCAACCTCCAAAATTGCAGCTACTGCTCTACATTGAAACATATCACGGTAATCTACACCTGGAAGGATAATGATGCTTCATCAGGGCTCTGCTTCCAACTTTGGCCTGACCTGCATTTTCCACCTCAAACTCTGTTGGCTGAAGTAGCTCGGTATTGCCAAGCTCTCCACTTGATGTAGTCCATTGCATATCTCTTCGTAGCAGTCCGGTTCACATAAACACACATGCAGTTTACCACGCATTAGGTGGCAAAATAGGAATTTGTGGTCCCTTCTAAGCCTCTAAGGTGCTTCTATTCAGCACCTAACCTTTCTGGAGGTCAGAGTGTTTTCCAGGCATCTCTTTCCTGCAGGTATCCTGCAAAATCTCAAATTCTCTCACTTTTCTGAGAGTCTGGAATTACAGCCTTTGCTTGCTGTTAACATTCAGGACAAAACATTCCCTGGCAATTCAACTATTATAAACTAATTTGAAAG
This sequence comes from Nestor notabilis, assembly GCF_000696875.1. Lineage (NCBI taxonomy): Eukaryota > Metazoa > Chordata > Aves > Psittaciformes > Psittacidae > Nestor > Nestor notabilis. Next base: position 21,533 of record NW_009924421.1, on the reverse strand, counting down.
GGCCAAGAAAAGCTGAAGACAACTTTGTGTAATCCCTATCCAATGTGCTAGTAGGCAAGGCAGCCAGTGATGAACTGGACTGATAGGAGATCAATCAACAAGTAAGACAGAGTTGTCTGAATTTTCTGGGAATCAAGGTCAAATTATTTGGTTATTGTAATTTAGGAAATATAGCTCTCTGAAAAAAATGGGGAAAATATTTTCAGGTGTGTGTATAAGTATTATACAATAGACTACAATTACTAATATATACATTTTAATAAGTAAAATGAAAACATACACTTCTGTGCTGACTAGTCAGAGATAGTTGGCTTAGATGTTATGAAACAATGGCTGTAGAAGCTTTGACCAACTTACTGATGCATTAAAATAATATTTTCAAGACATGTTTAAAGGATTTACAGGGAACACATGCCTGTAAATTACTAGGCTGTAATTAAGAAACTGAATTATGGAATAAAAATTGTACACCTGTCCTATTTTATATTTGGATGTATTACATTACAGAATACAAAGTAAAAGATTGCTGAAGTACACTTTCAAAAAAAATTACCATGATCTGAATGAATAAATACCTCTCAGAAGCCACAGCATTAATCTTTCTATTTGTTGTACATCTACCACTGCTAAAATAACCTGTTGTGTTGAGTGAGTGGAGCATGAGGCAAATCCACCCAGCCTCAGGGCTGCCCAGGGCCATACGGCTGTTCACTGTTCCCACAGTCCCCAGCCACATCGGCTGTGTAATATCAACAGAAAGAGAAACGAAAGTCATCTTCTCCAATGAAAAGCACTGTTAGCTCTGGCAACACTGTAAACTATATTGGATGGCCACTGAAATAAGAGGCAAATATAGACGGGAAGACAAAACAAGCATACACACATCATAGGTCTCAAGTGACAAATACAGAAGCATTGAAAAAGTCAGTGAGGACTTGATCCTAGTAAAATGTCACGTAAGTAGAGCTATAGTTGTCCCCTTCCCACACCAATAAAAACCCAACAAACCTAGAAATTCTCAGTGCCACTGGTTCTTCTTCTGTCTATAGCTGATAAAATATAATAGACCTCATTTTCCTATCAGGGTTAGCCTACTGAAAGAGGGTGCCCACACTGCAGAAGTTTAGTAGTCATAGAAGAACAGTAAAAGTCAATCATCTGCAAAGACTAGGGAAGGAAGAGTTGCTTCTTATCTATTCTTTATCTTTCAATGAATTATTTTTCTTTTTTTATTTGTATCTCTTTAAGCCTTGTAACTTAATTTTATGCATACCCATACATTTCAGTTCTTCAGTGCTGTACCTCTGCCCCAAAGCTTTCAAATCTAAACTACTTGGTTAAATTCATCCCTGACATCCACTGCATATGACGGAGTTGTGGCAGTAGTTAACTCTTTCTACATAAACTATTTTCTACATAAACTTTCCAGACAAATTGTTGGGGACTAATTCCTTACAGGCAGTTCTTCTACTAAATAAACCTTGGTAAATATTTTCCAGAATGATGATAAATTGAAAAGGTGATTATAACAACAAAAGAAAATACTAACGAGGGGGATTTTTGAACAACAAAAACTCCTACCAAGTCCCTAATGAGAATAGAGTCACTTACATTATAGGCACTTCTTTTGGCAAGGGAACAACTAAGAATGAAGGAAAAATATGAAAAGAACAATAAAGTGCTTTACATACATCAAAAACAATTAGGCATTACTTTTAACATAGCCTAAAGTTAAATGCAGTAAACCAGCAGAGGATTCTCCCATTTGCATCATTTAAAGCTCACAGCCTGAGGAAAGCACCATGTATAAAGAGACAGGATAGTCTTATGTGAATTGTATAGCAATTATCTAATTACCCTTGATAACATCAGGTGCAAAGCTTCAAGGAAAAAGCTTTAACAAGCTTTTGCAGGTAAGGACACATCAGGAGAGTAGTAAGACTTGAAGCAGGGAGAAACGAAAGGAGACAGGATTGTGTCTTGTTGTGAAATGAGTGGCTTGTCCCTGGTTGCAGGGAAAAGCAATAGGCAGGAATTACGCAGCAGTTACTAATGCACATTTATCAACTAAACCCACAACATTTCAGCACAGGAAGAGGGACAAGGAGGCTGAGTGGGTTTCTGCTTTGACTTGTCTTTTACTTCAAGGCTGAGATGTTACGACAGGTATCCCTGCTGGTCTGGAAGCAGAGGAGCATCCAAGCCTGGCTCTCACCTCCTCCCCTGCTGCCTGTGGATAGGAAAGGGTGAGAGCAGTTTGTGATCATCCCAGTTGGTCAGGAAGGAGACTGCTCCGACAGAGGAGGTCAGCAGCAGCTACAAGATCTCAGCCTTCAGAGGCAGCTCCATGTTAGCAGCAGCTGGTTGGAAGCACTTGCAGAGCACAGCCACCCACAGCCTGAATTTCCATTGTGAAAAGCCTGTAACACCACCAGCTCATGCCGTAGCACTATGCATTAGCTGCCTATTAGCTCAATAGTGGCACTTACACCACTCCTTGCTTCTTTGGCTGGTAATTCCCTTCACCAGTGAAAGGCATGTTGCCTGTCTGCACAACTGGTAATGCTGTGACCTCTGATCAATGCATTGCCCCAGCTGCGTAGGAAGGAGACACATCTCCTGGTCAGCAGCAGGGTCTCCCCCTTGGTTTTGAAAGGAGATTGTAGTGACCTTCCCAACTGGAGGCCTTGGGGAATGGATGCAGAAGAGGCTGTTTAGTGGGGTGCTCATGTCTGGATGTGTTTGGTTAATAAATTTATTTGGAGGGGCTTTTAAGGTGAGGGGGGGAAATCAGGATTTTTTTTTTATATGTAATTTTTTTCTCTGCCTACATGATTATTAAGTGATATTCACCACTGGCTTAGTTAAATAAGTCTACTGATTTAGAACTAATAAGCTACGTTAAGGAAATTCCAGGGTAAACTTTCATTCTGGCAGGGGGAAGCAAAACTGACAAGCAGAGGGAAAGTAGCTTCCAACAGCCAGGAAGACAGACAGACAGACAAGTGGGAGGAGCTGAGAAAGCTCAGGCCCAGGGACTAACCGCAGGAGTAATACCTGCATACTAATAACTCACAGCCCCTTGCTGAAGAGGTTGGCTCAGTAGCTACTGCCTGAGCTAGGTGAGAAGATGACACAGTAACCAGATCAGTTGGTTATCCTTATCTCCTAAGTGCTTCCCAGAGCCTAAATTGAGAGCAGGAAGCCAGTCAACAGTGCATCCCTCCAAAGTGCCTCCTTAGGCCACCCCACACACTTCAGGTGTCCCAAGAGGATCTAGGGTGGCACCAGCACAGGAGGCTCCAATTGGTAGGTGGAAGGGGTTGCTGCCACCTGAGGAATCTCCGATCTCCCAGCTCTTCACCAATCCTGCACAGCAACAGACCACACCAAAGGTTATATAAAGCCTTTACAGATTCACTCTCAAGGGTGTTTTTTGAGCTGTTTTGCTTCAGGGGCCCCTGTTTATATCTCCTGATGACCGACCAGCTGTGGCTCCACCGTTTTCACGTCAAGAAATCTGCATTTGCGGCCTTCTAAGAAAACAGGACCTTGGCTTTCCAAGCACTGGGACATGCAACTGAAAGGAGACCTCACTAACCCAAAATCAGGTCAGTGACTAAACTGTTCGACGTTAGTAAGTCAAGTGTCAGTACCATAAGGGAACTCACAAAGTTATTTGCAGTTGTTGCTTAAACTAGAGAGCAAGAACTGTCTATTTAACTGTTTCTGAAATAGCAGCTCGGATAGGGAGGGGAGGGTGGGGAGACAAAATTATAGTGTGGTCCCCTGAGAACGCAGACGTTTTTGCTATTAAGAACTTATGAATGTGATACCAACAAAGGACACTAGCTGACTGGCACACAGATCTTGAATAACCATTGGCACAGGACTATAAAAAGATCATGTCAAGCTGCATTTGCTGGTTTCAGTTTATTTCTTCTAAACAGCGTGCTACAAAATTAAGATCTGTACCCCAGTCTTTTAGGAGCTTTAACCTTTTTTCAAGGCTCTAACTAAAGAAATTACAGCCTGACATATCTGCTTGCTGGCTGCTTGGCAAGAACAATGGTGCAATGTGAGCCTTGCAGAGCAAAGACAAAATGGCATTGCTTCCCATCCCACGTGGCAATCAGCATGCCTAGTGCTATTTGTGTTGCTGTTACTGTTTCTGCTGAGATAAGGAGAAGGTACTTTTTTTGCAGTACAGGCAATACAAGTAGTCTTTTAGGCTGATAGGCAACATGGCATGGCTTAGGTGAGCAACAGGATTTTGCCTCTTCCCTCTTTCTGATGCAGCTTTTGCATTAAGAAAGGCAAAGTACTAGAAAAGCACATGTTGGTTTAGGAGCTACCATATTCTAACTGTCAGCAAATCCAAAGCAAAAGCCAGAAATTCCATGTCCTTTGTGCCAGTTACTTTTGGTACAGGGAATGTTGCTGAACTTCTGTTTCATGCAAAAAAATCTTTCTCTTGCATCAATCTTTCATCTAACTCATTACTGAGATAATCTTCAGCTAGCTTACTCTTAAAAGGCTGAAGCTGTGGTGGTTCTCAGGACAGACTTGATGTGATGAAACTAAAGAAAGTCTAGCCATCAACCCTGAGAGCTTCCATCAAAGTAAACCTAAACTAAAATATTTCTCTTTTAAAGTGCATGTTTGAAGTAACGCAAACTAAACATTTTTCTGTTATCTGCTTGCCACAATATTCTTTGCTTGCTGTCTCAGCACAGTGGTTTGCATATGCAAATATTGCAGCTCAGTTTTTACAAAAGCACAAGTGTTATATCAGTAATAAAGAAAACAGTTTGCATTTCAGACGAAGAGACAGTATATCACAAAATATTTACTCTACCCAGAAGACCAGCAATTTACAGACAATTTAACAGCGGTTTAAGACTTTTTTTGACAGTATATGTATACATTTAAAGCTTACAGCTTTGTTTTTAACTAAAGTTTTCATTTGTGTGCTAAGTAGTTTTCTTTAACTTAAAGGATTAGATCGTGAGAGGCTGGTATGTTTTAATTGATATTCTTCCAAAAGCAGTAGTGATTTAGGTCTGAGTTCTTATAGTATGTGGAATGTAAGGAGTCTTTAGCTTCTTGTGGAGTTTTTATATGTTTTATTTTTAATAGATCTTAGTCTTTACTGGAGAGAGTTCACAGAAGCTCATAGGGTCTCTTGGTCTCGCTGTGTCCTGTGAGCAAAGCAAACAGGCACAAGGGAGTTTTATACTGCTGTCATCAGAGTGCATCCAGTCCCAAAACTGGGTTGCAGGCCTCTCTTTAAGCGTTATTGATCATAATGGCAACAGATGTGTGCAAGGACCAAATATGGGCTTACTTGCATGGAGATGTTCCCATAAGCAAAGCTAAACACAAGGGAGGGTGCTTGGCATCTGCAGTGCCAGATGATTTGTGGCTCTGTGAATTGTTGTTGTACCTGTGGTGGGGGAAAGGAGTCCTCTAGTTCTTCATGAAATGCAGTTTACAAGGAGAATACCTTCAAGTGCTTGGCTTATCTCCAGTGAAATGGAGCTCATGGAGCTGCTGTAAATCCCCTTGCAGGGTACACCACCCCCCACCATACTGAAGCACATGCTCTCAAGCCTTAGTGAAGTTAATTAAGTATAGAAGAGCTCCTAAAATGGATCTTTTGCATTACCAAATAAAAAATTTTAAAAAGCAATTTGCTCCATAAACCATGTAGCTACCTATCTGCAGTACAGCATGCCATGTCAGATAGCTCAGGTAGCACATCTTGTGATACCTGAACGCTTCACCTAATTGCTGCCTTACCTGTGGCAGCGAAACCTCAGAAGAAAGTCCCCAAACCTCTTGAGTGGAGCAAGGGCCCTGGCTCATGCTGCCACAGCAACAAAAGTGCTTCCTGCTGGAAAAGCCAGCTGAGTCCAGAGAAGGTCCCCAGAGACCTTTAGAAACCCTGGGAAGCTTTAGCCTCAAAGAAAGAGGAAGAGGCACAAGTCTGAAGCTGCAAAGACAAAACAGTTTGCCAGTGGCAAGCACCCAAAATTCACCAGAAAAAGCTCCAGAGACAAGAGCTGGCATCAGTATTTTGCATTTGGCTTCTCTTCTGCACTCTCCCACTCCAGCGCTTGGCAGAGCAGATAGAAAACATGGCAAGCTGCTTGCGGGGATACTGGTTACAGTATCAGACCTAGGATCCTCAAAGACTGCTTAATCCTGCCGCTTATGACAGGCTGAATTTGTGGGAACTGTTGGGTCCTTTTACTGGATCCAGGCACGATAATCCTCTCATTGGAAAGCTTTTCAAAGAATTACAGTTCTTGATGCACACTGTCATGCTCAAGGCTGTATATGATTGCAGGAGTTGACTCTTGCATGCTTAAAGCATTTGTGTAACAATTCCTTAAACCTGTTTAAGCTGTGTCTGATGATAAGTATTTTGAGAAGAAAAGCATTTTTTCCCTCCCAAAGGTGTGTTAAGGCTGCTGCTGTTAACATGGGGAAGAGGCTGAATGCACAGCAGCAAACTGTGCAGCTGGGCTCACTGACCTGAAACGCTACGCTAGCCAAGGAACAAAAGCCTAACCCTGGCCTCTTTTCCTTCACCTCTCCTAAAATGGCTATGCCAAGTACCATCACTGGGCAGCAAAATGAAGTGAAAACACCAACCCCAACCTCCCCATCTCTTTGTGTTTAAAGAGAATAAACTAAAAGGTGCTGGATGGGAATGTATATTGAGGATTCAGCCACATCCTCGATACTGCAGCCTCCTCTACTCCCAGTGCATACTAAGCAAGTAGGTCATCGTGAATGCAGAAAACTTTTCCTTGAAAACAACCACTTTAAAATACCTACAGAACACACTTGGTGTTACAGTTGTATTACTAAAAAGTTAAGGATTTCTGAAGTAATTATAAAAGCATAGATGGTACAAGGAAGAAATAGAGCTTAATTAAGAAAGAAGCCTTCTGAACACCTGAACAAGTGGAAATAGTCAAGCCTTAACTTTTCTTTATGCTTTATCTTCCTACCTGTCATTCAGCTTTTCGTGTCTATCTGCAATGCATAGTATTCTTGTAACCCTAATGCTTTCTAGGGTCTTCCAAAAGTCTGCAGCCAACATGTTTATTGATTATTTATTTTTTTGTAGTTCAAGGAACAGTTAAATGCAATCAGTGAGCATTGCCATCTTACTTATGGAAAAGCCACTACACAGCTTTGGGCAGTGTGAAGAACAGACCCAACACAAGCCTTTAGTACCGTGGTTATGACTTAGATATATGTGTAACTTCATGATAACAGGGTCATGATAAAGTCACTAAAGTCCCATAATCCCTGAGGAAAGGGGAAGGCAAGTGACGCCATGTGTGAAAACCTGTACTAGGTAGCTTTTTTCCTTCCCTCCCTCCCTTACAGGAGACTTGCATAGAGTTCTTATTCTCCAGTTATTTGTAATTATATTTTACCTACCTCATTATTTACAGAATCAACTAGTTAACTGAAAAGCTGCAAATGAGGCTAAAAGTCGGAACTCAAAATGTGGTATGTGGAGGATACAGTAGAATAATATGCTTTTTCAGGATGCAAAGTGCTTCAGCACATGCTTTGATTAGTTCTGAAGAAAATAAGAGTCTGAGAGGTGGTTTAGTTGTGCTGGGGGAGGCAGGTGAAGGAGGAAAAGAAAGCAACCATATGTGACTGTGCCCTGGTTCACATCAGGGAGTGCTAACCTTGGGGTTCAGATTGATGGCTGTCCCACAGCACCTGGATACCCAGCAGCAGGTGTGGATGGAGGAGTGCTGGGCTTACCTCAAGCAATGCAAATACTCCAGGACCAATCAGTGAAGCCAACCCACCTTGCTTGGCACAGCCAGCCAGCTGCATGGCACACTGGCATACCTGTGCTATGGCATCAGTGCAAGAGTGAACAAATGCCTCCAAGCTTAACCTCAGCAAGCCCAACCCAAATGACCAGGTCAAACATACTGCAGGCAGTAATTAGATGCTAGCTAGGCTTACTTATCATGAAATTTGATGTGAAATAATAATACAAAGTATAACAGACTGTGAAATGTCAGGAGCAATTGTGATAACCAAACCAGCTTGCAAAACCCAGGCATTTTAGATTAACGTTGTAGGCATTGCTAACTTGAAAAATGTGGCACGTGTCTCCCTTTTCAGATTGTACTGGAACTTTACATGAGATACCTATAAGTTGCTACCACTTAACAGTGGAAATGTTAGGCAAAGAAAAAGAATGAGTTGCCTGTTAAAGTGCAAATATTTTATGCATACAAATGCTACGTGCAGACTGAAGGCAAACTGGACAAAACTGCAGAGTGTAGCAGCTGCTGCAAAGGATGACACACCGTTAGGTTATGAAGTTGCATGTTAGGGGTAGATGTTCACAAGCTCCTCAAGCACAAGTGACTGGGAAAGAGGTAACTGCATGATAAAGGCTGTGTGCTCTGAGCACAATGTTTACAAGCCAGCAGCACAAAGAAACTGATTTTTTGAAAATCTTTTAACTCTAAAGAGTAAATCTTTAAAGCAGCGCAAGGGAGTCATGCACACAAATCTCATTATTCCAAAAGCTGCTTAGAAACTTTAGCCCTTAGAGTCAGCATACCACAATGCATTCAGAAGTACATTTTCAAAGAGTTACAAATGCTTCTAACAATTAGCTAATTAAAAAAAAAATGAAGAAGAAAAAAATAGGATTTAAAAGGATTTAAAAGGAAAGAATTACAGAGCGGTTATATGTTAAGAAGGAGGTAATTGAAAGGGATTGAGAGGGTACAGTAGGAAGTGGATGTGGTTAAGGCATTTGCAAGATTAGTTGAAGAAAAGGCTGGTAAAACTGGAAGTAGGAAGCCAAATCCTGGGACAAATGAATAGAGTTTCTTTGATGTATTTGGAGCTGCATGATTTATACATAGTCAGCATCTGGTCTGTGGACCTTAAGAATGATTGGATAAAAATAGTGGTGGAAGCTTATTAAAATACAACCAGAAAAAGTAGTATATAGCATTTGATGCACAAAAGGTACTTATATTTTCAGAGATTAAATACCCAGTCAAAGGAACTAAACAGCTGCAGGTACTACAGCCTCAGGGGTCTTAGGGAATTAAGCAACTTAACAGTAATGGAAGCTGTGACTTGCTGCTATGCAAGCTGGTTTATTGAAAACAAAAATTGAAACAGGACTTATTACTGGTTTAGAGGTAGATTGCAAGTTTGAAACTCATTTTCAAATGTGTCCTCAAATAAGCAAGATGATATGAATGTTAAAACTGGGGAGGGGGAACAACACACCCGTGGCAGTTGGAGATTATGAGGAAAGCTCTGCCATACAAATGATACTGACTCCAATTAGTGCAGATATGCCTTTTGAAATACCTGCAGGTTTTTTATAACTGTAGAAAACATACTTTGGGTAAGTAGGTTATGTGTGCGTGCTTGAGCTCTCAACTTCTAGGATTAAGAGACTGTGAGTATGTGCACCATCTTGTAGGTGCTCCAGTAACAGACTGGACAAGTCTGTGCTAGGCACTGAGCAAACACAGGACAAAAATACACAGCAGACAGCATACAAAGCAAAAAGACAGCAGAGAAAGATAAGTAAAGAGCCAAACCAGGTCAGCACGACAGTACCCAAACTTTGTATTCCCCTGCCGAGCCTGCAAAGCCCCTAGGATCTTTTTTCATTTTACATGCTGAAATTTCAAAATGAGAAGGCACGGGAATCTCTGTCCTGACGTTAAGCAGGCTCATTTCTAAAATGACTCTTATTTCATTTTCATTGCTTCAGTGAGCCAGTGCCATGCTCAGAGCACTGTTAGTGTTGAGGAAGAATAGACAAGCACTGAGAGTTTCATGGCTGTAAAAATAAATGCTGTCAGCAGGATACACAAAATAATGTATTGAATTTGAAACACGACATCACAGGCGAATGAAGAAAACCAGTTGCATCTGCTAAGCGTTTCTGGGCAGATAGATTTACATAATGTCATTCTGTAACTATACAACTTTATCTAAAAAGTCAGACAGAACAGTACTGCAGATCTGGGATAAGCAGCAATGGACTTTATTATGTCAAAAGAAAAAAAAAAAAACCCAAGGGAAAAAAGCACCCTCTTTTTTTATCCTGGTACAAAATGCATCAGGGTGAACATACCCAGAACCCCTGAGCTTACATTTAGTGCCAAGTTGGGTGTTTTCAGAGAACTACATGAAAATTTGCCAGCTTGATTTCTGCCACTTCTTTAGAATCCAGGGTGTTGGCATGTTTAATACGAGGACTGTTGTAATAATGGCATGTGCTCTTGTGCAGAGGTGAGGAACCTCAAAGTCATAAACCTGGGCAGGATGCAGGTATTTGTTAAGGACTTTGCCTGTCAGAAGTTGAGAGCCATTAATGAATTTGTCTGCCTATGAATTCATCTGCCTATTCTTTGTCTTTCATACTAGGTCTCGGGATGCATCAGTGACAGACTGGTATTACCCTGAAGTGCTGGAGGCTTATTTGATCACTGTGAGAAGCTTCTGCCACGCCTGCAAGTAGCGGGAAAAAGGCTGCGACACCAGAAGCTTTAAAAAGGTCTGGCTTTTTCTTAGTCTATGTAGTGAGTGTAGATGCTGATGCTGGTGCTAGTCCTCTCCATGCACCATGGGGCAGGGTGAAAACACTTGCCTTCATAATGGAGATTATTGTGGATAATTGAAGGGAGAGAATTATTCAACTGTACCCAGATAATTGACCAGGAAACTGGAAATCCTGGTATCAAGGTTGGAGCCTGATGAGGAACTTATACTGTATAAAACAATATTTTTTTATTTTTTTTTTTATTTTTTTTGGGGGGTGTGAGGAGATAGGGAGTGATGACAGACTAACGAAAGGGCGGTAGGAGGGCAGGAAGGATTTGGTGAAAGCTTGGAATGACCAGAGAGGACACTTATCAGATGAAGCAATTTCTGGGAGGCGTGCAATGAACTATTTTAATTTTTCAACAACAATTCAAGTTGTGCAGCCACTCATAAAAACTTAAAAGCTTTTTTGAAGATAATTGCATGCATTTTCATGTATTATATGCACTTACTCTTTCAGAGAGTGCACGTAATTGATCACTCTTGCCGAAGTTAATAGCGCATCTCTGTCTAGATTGCAAAGCAATAACTACTCATTTAATTAATGAAAATTATGCCTAACAGTCTAAAATCTGGATTCTAGTAATTTTTTAAGTTAAAGTGACTAATATTTTTTTGGAATAACGATTTTGTGTTTTTCTGCTGTGTACAGGGCAATAACACTCCAAATTCAGAGCCTGTATAATCCACAAAAATAATTTCCAGTGCCCATCTATCTCTGTGTCATCAAGCTGATACCACGAAGACTATAGATAACTCCAACAATTGTAACTTTCACTAATAGTCTACTTAAGGCTGATGAATTTGAGAGGCTGGTCAGAAAATAGTGGTGAAAATTTAGTAGCCTAGTGGACACTGCACATGATGGGGAATGATGAATTTAGAGAACATTTTGGTGTCTTTATATTGTTACCACCATTAAACTACACTTTGTGCAATGTTTGAACTGGGTGATGAAGAACAAGAAGGGATAACATCCCTAAAGCAAAAGGAAAAATACACTATAATGTCTCAGTAACGTACCCTGTCCCACACCATCAAGCTTACTTAGTGCATAGCATCATTTAATGCATAGTGTCAAGAAGCCTGTCATCAATTGAAGCACATACCAACCTAGTTCATCGATCAGCTCTGAACTGAGCTGCATGACCAGAATCCAGGCAGTCTACCTGCCTTAGTGCACACTGTTACCACCTCTAGGACTTGAAATACAGCCAGAAACATGGGCCACAATGGAAAAGATTAGTGTCCCTCTCCTATGGTGAAGTCCTGTGTCATAGCAGGCGACCTTGGTGGAAGAGCAATGTGAACTGTGAGGATTTACACTATCTCAGATTATTCTTACTATCACATCGCCAGCATGTGTGCATTTTTTACCTATCAAAATTACATTATTACCTCTGTGTGGGTTCACCGTAAAACGTTAAGCACAAGACAGTGGAATTTGGCATTTTCACAGCATTGGCTATGGAATGGGATACATCTCTATGTACTTTTGCTGCAGGTGCACTCATGCTACATCTAAGAAAATCTGCTTTCCTGCTTCTAATATGATCTGAAATATAAGATGGCTTCTCAAACAAAGTATGTAGTTGTAAGGCATGTTAATATAGGTATGAGCTGACCCACAACCGCACATTTGAAGGGCAGGTAAATCTTAACTTAGGCAAAACTCATGGTTGATACTGATTTGACTATTTCTCAAATGAAATTTAAAAAGAGAAGTTTTTCAATATTGATTTTGTTGATGTGTTGGTATCAAGCATTTATGAATAGCTTTAGTAATCAACTCACATAGGAAAGGAAAACAAGTATGTGAAAAGTCTGCATCCTATTTACATTTGTAATATTTCATAATTCTTAAGGTACTAGTAGAAGCATTTTAATGAGGGTTTTGACAACCGTGCTGTACCAAATGCAGGGAAAATCCTTTTGCTGTTTAATTAAAGGAGATTGTAAAGACATAATTTGAAAAGATGAGGGTGGGGTTAAAAAAAGATACCTCGCCCACTAGAAAAATGTCTGCGCTGCTCTTGGCCTATGCTTAAGTGCATATGAATAGATCTCCAACAACAGGTATTTCTTGTTCTGCAAGTAGTAAGTTGTCTTGTCATCTAGCACTTTACCATCAGGTACAAAAAAATCATCTGGCCTAGTGCATACTAGACTAATGCATGTTTATAGAGCACTGATTTTAAAAGTCACAATACTTTGCCCTCAGGATGCAAACGTGGTACTGCTTGAGACACTCAGCAACTTGCATAAATGCATATAAACTTAGCAATGTCAATTAATGCTCTATTTTTAGTACTGTGATTCTGTGTATCACTGTTGTGATGCAGTGTATCCCTGGTTCAGTAAGTGTGCTGGATTATTTTTCAGTGGTCAGCAGTTGTGTATCCACTGCTCCACAGTGAAGCTCATCTTGATTTAAGTACCTCCCACGCTGCTGTGTCTCTGCAAACTGTTTATGTAATTCTAATAATACCATGGAAGACTGCAAGCTGCAGTTTAAAGCATACAAATACAATTTAGCCCCTTAACTTACCCTGGTCTGCAACAGGATTTTAAGTGGAGTTCCTATTTTACTTTGCAGATCTGTATTTTCTGATCTTAGTTTGATTAAACACCCTGTATTCACATTTAGCTTAGGGGGAAAAAAAAAAAAGAGATTCTTTTGAATAGCAGCATCAAATTTAGAGTTGAGAAAGCTGTAGCTGCTAATTTTTATCCTAAAAGCAATTTGGGGTGAAATCTGGGCTCTATTTAAATCAGTGGCAATGTTCCACTAATCTCAGGTTAAGGTGTTCACCCTGCTAAATGCTTTATATCCTAAGGGCTCTCTAAGTTGTTGCACAATTATGTAGTTACATGATGGAAAAAAAAACCCACACCCATTTGCCTTTAGAAAAGGAAAATTCCTCACCTAAGGTAAAAATCTTTGCTGCCACATTTCCATGGGAGAAACTGACAGAGGTAATCCAGCAGCGGTGAAATATTGTGGGATTAACTAGACGTGGCCTAGATACAAGCAAGAGAGTATCAGGGCTGACCTAAATGTTGCAAGGAACAGTGCCTCTATCTCCTCCTTTCTGTTAATCAACTTTGACACCAAAGGCTGAGCAGGGCAAGTTTGAAGAGAGCATTTGGATATAAGCCTGAAAGACAAGCAAGTTGTTACATTATTTTTTATTAATATTATTATTTAAATTTAAAATGTATTGAAGACATGATTTAGCTTCCTGTGTCTTGTAGGTTAGTAAGAAGTCAAGCAGGTTTTCCAAGCACTTAGTCAAGAGTCTACAAAAGCTCTGCTGTGGATCACCATGCTTTAACAGAATATGAAGTTTTCCTTTACTTCTACTTTGTCCTAAAACACCATTTTGGGGGGAGAGGAAAGGAGGAGAAAGAGAGGAAAAAAACCCCAAACCAATTCATCACACACAGTCTGTGTCCATTTTTAAATAGACACAAATATGTCACAGGTGTTGATAGTAAATGAGGAATGGAATAAACTTCACTTTGGCCTGCAGTTTATAGGAGCAGCTTTCATTTGTCGAAGTGTCAGTGATTCTTCAATTTAATTTGAAATATTGTAAATTGCAGTAGTCTTCTGCTCTATAAGCTTGCTTGTCAAGTCATAACCAGTGAAATAAATGGATTTTTTTTTTTTTAAGGACAGAACTCTAAATTAATCTTTTCTCACTTACTCTGTAAACTCCAAGTAACTTCTAAACTTAAACGATGTCCCTGAGTTGATCAAAGTATTCAGAACACAGATTTAGTTAAGCCAGTATTGAAATGAAAATACAGTATAGAAATCTGCTTCCTGCTAATTGCAGTGAATTTTAGACATTTTTTTGTTGAATGGGAATACTCAGCCCACGAGTTTTTAAGTCACTGTAGTTATACAGTAGAAAAAGGGGTTTGAGTGGCAGTGAATTGAGAGGTCTGAAAACCTGCAGTATTTGAAGATGGATGAGATCCTGCCATTGTCACTATTGCATGTCACAGGTGACTAAAAAGCAGTGGAGTTCAGCTTGCCAAGATGATGACTTTATTACAGTTCTTCACCTTTATTTCAAAGTCTTTTTGACAGGTCTAGGAATTTTTTCTGTTAAGTTGGGTGGGTTTTGGGTGGGTGGTTTTTTTTGGTTGTGGGTTGTTGTGGTTTTTTTGGCTTAGCTTTCAGTTTGGGAGAAAGATGGAAAACATTTTTAAAAAAAGCTGAAAGGAATATCTATGTCGATACTTGAGTTAAAACTGTACAAGTTGGGAACTGTTTAGTTCATATCAAATAAGGATATCTGTATGTAACTTTGGACCAGAAAAAAGGGAGAAACTACCACAAAATTATGCATCTGCATGTTATACTAAAGCCCTTATGAAATCCATTTCATTATGATTATATTTAGTAAAAGACTTGAATGTGTGCAGTGTTATGGTCCAACAACTGCTATTGCCTGCAATTCCACAAGCAATTCCCACAAAATATGTCTTTTACAACAGAATCGTTTCATTGAATTACTAATCAATACAACTTGGTGTCAGACCATACACGATAGAAATAATCTAGTGTTTCAGAATTTCTCTCCAAATAGCAGCTCATCTGCTGGTAATATCAAACTTAGAACTTATGAAATCTGAAAGAAGTAAGAAAACTTTGAGCTGTCTGGCAATGCTTTTATGATTCATTGCTACTAAAACTCTCAACTTCCAGTCATCGATTTGTGACAGAGGCTCTCTCCTGAAAACTTTAAATGACTAACGGCAATAGTCTTGCTGTCATTTTCTGTTACAGAGACCTTCCCCATTCTCCAGGCATCCAGAGACCCCAGTCTGAAAATCAGTCCAGCTGACCTCTGTGATGTTGCTCAGTTTCTACTATTTCAGTGTTAATGTATAAGCCTATCTACTGGACTGGGCTTTTCCAGTAATTATTACCTTTTACTTATTTATGTAAAACAAGGTAGATGACACTTTCTGAAATAGTACTTTGCACACTTACCCTGTGACTAAGGAACAATAATAGATACTTGTTTTAGGGACTAGTAACTGTTGCATGCCCATGCTTTTCTATGTAACAGTCTCAAGTGTCTTTTTTTTATTTGTCTATGAAGCTTCATAGGGTTTGATCTTGTTCAGATTTGACATGCTGGCTTTATTGAACTTATTGAATGCTTTATAAATGTTTATTATCTTCAGTAGTTAAGTTTTGTTTCATTTTGAGCTACACAGCAGAACATATCCAGAAGAAAAAACTGTCAAAGTTACTGAAGTTTTACAGCCAATATAGCAGGTATGATACTGAATCGATAATTCCCAAGTTACCAGTTATTTGTTAGACTATCAACACTTTATCATTAAGTAGTAAAAGTCCAGAAATCTGAAAATCTCATTAATTTATAGCTGTAAAATTTTCTATTTTGTACCTCAGATGCACTGCAGATCTTGTTCAGCCTGACAATTTCATCAAATTAACTCCACTAATATACTATATTTTAAAAGTTTTCTGGAAAAGTAAATCAGCATCTGAAATGTGGGTGGTTACACCACTCTTTTTTTTTTTTTCAGCATAACAGAAATTGCAGCAACCTATTTCAATTTTCTCTGCCCTAGATTCAGGAAATGATGCAAGTTAATTTCTGATCATACTCAGAAATATGATAGCATGGAAAAGGATATTTTCTGGACCTGACCTGATTACTTACACTTACATCTAGCTCAAAATGCAGGTGAGAGTTCCTACCAAAAAAAAAATAGACATTTAAAATATTTTTTACTTCTAAAATGGCAAAACCGCACTTAGAATCAATCCAATTCTCTTCAAACTTAAATGAAACACCCACATAACAGACCATCCCATCCACTATTTTAATGAGATCTAAATCTGTCAAGGATTGTCAACGCTCATCATAGTGTGGATGTTTTGAGGACTTGCAAATCTGAAAGAAGTTCAATTTCTTTAGACAAAAGCAGTATTAATAATAAAACATTGCTCATAAACATTGATTGGTACTCGACACCAAAAAGGGCAGCTGAAAAAAGCCAGCTTCTTACGTTCCAGTCTTCAGAACATGGGTAGAATGCAGACCAGTGTGAAATAATGAGCTCATTTACTGTTGTGTGAGAAAAGAGTAGCTAGAGGTGATATAGCAGGAGGAAAACCAAATAAGTAGGCATGACAGGAGTATGGGGGCTAAATGTAATGACAGGAACTTCATAACATGTTCTTCATAAAAATGACAGGAAAAGAAAAGAAGCAAACTGCACTCTGCCAAAAACATCCATTCAAATCCTGAAATACCGAAGGATCGTTTTTGGTAGGACACACGTTGCTAAACCTCTGGTTTAAAAAAAAAAAAAAATAGGATAAATGAGAATTATAGGAGGTATGGTACTGAGGGCTACAGATTATGAACACAAAACAATGAAGATGAAGCACATCACAGTCTAGTTTGCAAAAGCACATATTAACTATTACCGAGAGTCACTTATTTGATTAAAGCACTTTTAAAACAACCCCAGAAATTAAGAAGAATTTAAATCCTGTAGTTCTTTTTTATCAACTCTGAGGTTAAATATACACATGTTGTAAATATTTAGGGCATAGCTTTATCTCCATTGTAGTATCATCTCATTAATCCAGAATCTCACTGCAAATCCTTCAATGCTGGGGACAATGTCAGAAGGAAGAATGAGCCTGTTTAATGTAAGTTGAGGTAGATCTGGCCAGGCTTCTCCAGCCACATGTTGAGTTTCTACTTTCTCAGTTGCAAACTAGGGAAGGAGTGTCTTGGATTCCACCTGGACACCCCAGGACTTCACTGGGCAGCACTAGTGTTAATACACAAGAGTTTTCCGTAAGTGTCAAAGGCCAGCTTGCTCTAGATCCAAAGTAGCAATACGGAAAACTCCATCAGCTTTGTTCAGAGATGACTGCTCAAATGCAAATGACCTTAGAAGGGCTGGCACTGGAGTAGAAAAGGTCAGAAGAGGTGGGAAAAGGGAGCTCACAGAGCTGGAAGTTTTCATTGGAGCAGAGGTGTTGCTTGTGTTGAGGGTATTCAGTTTAGGAAAGGAAGTTACTCTTTGCCAGCTGGCATTTTTCAGGATGTTCTTCTTTAACCAAAGCATGACCAAGTTTGCTGTTATGTGAAGCCTATCGTATATTGTGTAGTGAAATACTATACTTAATGAAGTGTTGGTAGTTAAATCTGGAAACTTCTAAGAAAGTGAAATTTGTTGAGGTCTACAATCCATTTGTCGTGTTTTAACCCCAGCTGGCAACTAAGCACCACTCAGCCACTTGCTCACTCCCCACCCCACCCCTCAAGTTCAACAGGGGAGAGAATCCAAAGGGTAAAAGTGAGAAGACCCATGAGTTAAGATAAAGACAGTTTAACAAGTAAAGCAAAAGTCACATGCTCAAGCAAAGCATAAAAAGGAATTAATTCACCCCTTCCCATGGACAGGCAGGTGTTCAGCCATCTCCAGGAAAGCAAGGCTCTGTCATATGTAGTAGTTTCTTGGGAAGACAAATGCCATCACTCCAAACATCCCCTCATTCCTTCTTCCTCCAGCTTCATATGCTCAGCGTGATGCCATATGGTATGAAACATCCCTCTGGTCAGTTGGGATCAGCTGTCCTGTCTGTGTCCCCTCCCAGCTTCCTGTGCACCCCCAGCCTCCTCACTGGTGGGGTTGGGTGAGAAGCACAAAGGCCTTGACTCAGTGTAAGCACTGCTCAGCAATAACTGAAACATCAGTGTGTTATCAACATTGTTTCCAGCACAAATCCAAACCATGTACCACACTAGCTACTATGTAGAAAATTAACTCTACCCCAGCCAAAACCAGCACACCATTCTAATTTCAAATAACCTATTTACATGAAAAAAAACAAAACAAACAAACAAAAAACTAACAACCCCTTGTGGTTTGGGCTCACTGAACTCAGTAGAAAGAGAAGTTGGTCTCTGACTTCCAGATTTTACAAAGGAGACCTATACAATGACAGAAAATAACCTGCAGATGAGCAAATGTACCATGAAGCCCTTACAGCAGCT
Source organism: Nestor notabilis (assembly GCF_000696875.1). Lineage (NCBI taxonomy): Eukaryota > Metazoa > Chordata > Aves > Psittaciformes > Psittacidae > Nestor > Nestor notabilis. Next base: position 2,826 of record NW_009924421.1, on the reverse strand, counting down.
TTGTTGTATTATGGGACTTTGTACTACATGAGTTTCATCTTAATAGGTACTAAAGTCTATAGGAATTTCCTTTCAAACATTGTGCTAATGAGCAAGCAAAGTACTTTATTGTGGCCAAATATTCAGGAGAAGAGTTAAGAGGCATATCCAGATCCTGGTGCTTCTCTCCAGTGTGAGCAGTTGCATGAGATTTTGACATTTGCTAGTGACCCTGCTCCAGACACCATCCCCCAAATCCCCAGCAATAAGGCAACTGCCTGGCTTAGGGGATTGGTAATCGGATACTTCACCTCCAGGTCATCATAGGTCTCTAGTTCAAAAGCAGCAAGGCTTTGAAAGACTTAAAACCATTGGATATTTATTTGAAGGCGTATGGATAAGTGAACATGATTTCTGTGCAGCAAGCAGTAGACATGTCCACATAGAGATACAAATATTATGACAATTGCCAGTCTGTTAGAAACTTTTGAATGACAGTATATCAGTCTGACAGAGGCTGATTAACTCCCTAATAACAGTGGGGATTGTGTCTTGTTTAAGTGCTGGTTGGGTAGTAAAAAGCATCATGGTTTCTACAGTATTTTGCAACTGAAAGAGGCAAAAATCCATGTTTAACCCTCCCTCTCCCCTATCCAGGTTGTAAAAGACTTTGAAAGAGGTTTTGAATGTTACTGGAGGCAATCCAAAGCCAATTTTAATTTGAGTTTTCTGTCTTAGCCAGAACTATGAATTCAGCAAGATCTAAAATATCTTCTGCAGGTCTTTTTAGGCACTTTACTACATAGGGAAAACTGCAAGTGCAGAATTTGAAACTTCCATACATCCTTAATGAGGATAAAACTGAAAAAACCCCTACTTCCAAGGTCAGTATTAACTTAACGCTTCTGCAGTCAGACTGTATGGCCTGTGTGTGAGGAAAAAAGGTGGATGATGCTCCATGTTGTAGGGGGACCAGAGCAGGGAGGTGTAACAGTAAAACAGAAGCATGATGCTTTCTCCTATCTGCTACCAGGGGTAGTTCCAGAAGGGAGAGGGGCTGGCTGGCATGAACACCCTGTCCATTGGCCCGTGCTGCCTCCAGGTGGGCATCGACTCCTCTTTCGGGGGAAAAGGCAGGGATTCTTTAAGTGCCCGGTACAGAAACCAGTGCTCTCAGACAACTAATGGGGGAAGTCACTGACAGCGACACTTTTGCTGTCTAAAACCAAAACAGAACAAAACTCTTGTGTTTTGTACAGTGTACAGCACTCTGTGGTGATCTCAGATACCTGGTTCACCCATGGGCTTCTGCAGAACATAAGCCTCCATTTAAAAAAAAAAAAAAAAAAAAAAAAAGAAAAAAGGAAAAGTTTCTGCTGGCAGCCTTACAAATGTGAATTCACATCGTATCAACTCGCACACAGAGGGCTCTGTCCCTGTCACTCTCAGCTTTGACAAGCAGCAGCAGAGTTGTATCACACCACTTGGCTGCAGCTAGTTTTATAGAGCCCTCTGTGCAGTGCTAAAGGTAACTTATTTTTTCTTCTTACTCTTCTTGAGTGTGCTCACAACACCAGCGCGGGGCAGTGAAAAGGGATCCCAAAATTGGACAATATCCCAAAATAAAACAATGGGAGGAAAGAGCACCTTTTGCCATGGTAAGGTCTCCAGAAACCAGTGAAAAGAGTTGTGAGGAACATTTCCATACCTTTTTGACAGCCTACAGAGCTTCATAGTCTATAGCCCCAACCTGCCTTTTCCTACCAGGCTCGCTGATCCGAGGGGTCTGCTCAGAGCTGGGCACCTCAACCCTATGCTTTTCCTAGCAAAAAAACCCCACCTCAATCCCCCTCCAGACTTGTGCAGGTGCTGTTATCTACCTGACAACAGCCGTGTAAACCTTTGTGTTGGGTTGTTTGTGTGGTTACTGCAACCTAAACCAAGGAGGGGGCTTTGGGGAAAACACCTCTGCGGACCCATGGAAGTCACAGGGCTGTGCAAACTCTCCTAAGGATTAGAGCTGTTGGCCATGCTTTGAACTTTGTGTTTGTCTGCGTCTCAACCTGTGCTCTTAAAGAATGGGGAGGAGAGGGAGGTGGCAGATCATGCAGTGCTATAGCACAAGTTATATGAATAAACAAAGATTTCTGTACCTAGGTGTGTCCAACTACAAAAGTCACTTAGGTATAGGGTTGGGGTTTGAGGTTTTTTTTCCTCCAAAGCAATACTGTTTAGGGTGTAATATACTGTTTTATTTCTACAGTGCTTATCATTAAATTTAACACTCAAGATCCTTGGATCTGATATCCTCCCAGTGCACACAAGAAATAGATCTGAAAAACATCAAAGCAAGCAAATAGCACTGAATACACGGAAAAGGCAAAAGTATTACATTGGAAGTACTGTTCTTGCATCACTCTGCTTTGTGGAGAGCTCACATTATCGGGTTTGCATGTGTGCGTGCATGTGCGAGACTCCTTCAAAGGAGGAAACAGAATGCCTAACTTTTAGTGCAGAAAATTAGTAACAAACTACGCGCAAGATAAGGGCTGATAACATCTCTGTAATCTCGTACTTAATCTGCTACCCTCAAGAAAAATCTGTTGACTTTTTGGTGTTAGTCTGCCCAGGCTGCAAACAATAACTAATGGGCCTGTGTTACCCTGTGACAACCACTGGAGCTTAGCGTTTGCACCTTGATTTTTACGAGTCGGTGCCCGGAGCGGAGCTGCCCACCCAGCCGGCTGAGAAAAGCCAACCCCCGACTCGAGCTCTCCCATTCCGTCCCATTGTTCCTGACGGGGTGCAGGCGCCGTTAGCCCCACGGCAGCGCGGCCGGAGCAGGTG
>NW_009924420.1:54396-54789 GCF_000696875.1 Nestor notabilis | reverse complement strand
CCGCCGCTTCCCGGTGCAGGGCCGAGCTCTGCCGGCAAGGGGCGCTGCTGCACCGCGGTCTTCCGCCGGCCCCGCTGGGACCAACCGCATCCCCGCATCCCTCTGTTCCAGCGTCCTCCCAGACACGCATCTGCCCAGACCGCATCCCCACAGTCCCTCATACCCACATCCCTGTATCCCTCATCCCCCCAGCCCCACATCCCCCCATCCCGGCATCCCTGCTGCCCCGCAACCCCTCATCACAGCATCCCCGCTCCTCCACTGCCCCTCATCACTACTGCCATGCATCCTCACTGCTCCGCATTCCCACATCCCATCATCCCTGCTGCCCTGCATCTCTGCATCCCCGCTGCCCCACTGCCCCACATCCCTGCATCCCCACATTTCCACATT
>NW_009924420.1:14591-54373 GCF_000696875.1 Nestor notabilis | reverse complement strand
GCACATTCCTTCTGCCCCACTGTCCCTCGTTCCTGCATTCCCCCGTCCCCGTAGCTGCCATGCTCCACAGCCCCACTGTCCTGCAGCCTCGCTGTCCTGATATCCCTCTGCCCTGCATCCCTGCTGCCCCAAAGCCTCACTGCCCTTGTGCCCTGCAATCCCATGGCTCTGTTACCTGGCTGTCCCAATGCCCCTCTGCCCCGCAAGCCTGCTGCCCCACTGTGTTTAATACAGAATTTCAATTATTCTCTAGGAAACAGGCACATCCTGGAAGCAGGTTAACTGTATTCCTGGTTTTCATGTTGAGTCTGACATGTTTTTCTATAAAAATCAAATATCCTCTTGGCTTAATGTTAAAATATGTACTTTAAAGGTGCACCTAAAACCAAGATTTGCTATTGCTTCTGCAGGAGATGTATTCTGCAGTACATCTGTGTTGTGTCATCTCTGTGTTTCTGTTTGTTGCATGTATTTAATGATAATTAACTGATCAGTGGAGCACTTGAATGCGTTTTTAACTCCAAGTGTACAAGCAGCCCAGCTGAAGTCAGCAATTCCAGTTTAAGCACTTCAGGTTAATCATGTACTTAAATGCTTGACTGTGTCTTCAGTCACTACAGTACAACACTTGCAGAGGAGCTGTGAAAAGTATGATGATTAAATCTGAGTTAGGAGAATGCAGGCTGAGATCAATCTGTGCCTCTGGAACAGGATAACACCAGGAGGGTCCTGCTGGGCACAGGGTCCTGGATTAGGGGATCCAAACACAAGATCAGTGCTGAGCTCAGTAGTCTATCTGAAGATTAGTGGCACAGCCCTGCTGAAGGGGCTGTCACAGCATGTTGTAAATCCACCGTCATGTCATATGCAGACGCTAAAGAAGCTGCAAAATGCTTTAACAGAGCCTTGATATACACTAATGGCCAAATTTCAGCATAGGATTCCCTGCTTACACTCAGATCATCTTACACAAAGTCTGACAGTGTTTGAAGCTGTGGGAGAAATGTGTGTAAGTCATCTGACATTGAATTAAAAGGATAATCTCTACAAAAGTATTGACCTCTGCATACGAAAGAACTAAAAAGAACAGCAGGTAACTTGCTGTGTGAAACCAGCTCCTAGGGCATTCACAGGCTTTGTATTGCCTAAACCAAACCCCTGCCATGTGCTGAGCCCACTCTGAATACGTGACCACCACCTACATGAATGTTGTATCATCAGTTCTGCAAAGTAGCAGCCTGAGTTACAGTGTTCATATGCTCAAATCTTGATGAGATGTCAGTATTAGCCAAACCCAGGGGAAGATGGAAAGAAGTTAAGGTATTGATAAGGCAACACAATATGCAGGGGAAGAGTAAGTTTTATGTATTGTGTTAAACAGCATAGTAATGAATACACTGTGTAGGCAGGTGGCTGGAAAAGAGCAAGAAGAATCTGCTGCCTCCTGATTAAGAGGTGGAGAGAACATGAAGGTCCTCAACTAGATACTTGGAGCAATGAGTCACAGTAGGCTAAAGTCCCTCCTCAGCCACTTGAAGATATTACTGGACCTCAGCAGTTTCAGTGATAATAGAAAATATTTTCATTATGTATGTTAGCTAACATCTATCTCAATCTAACTCAAGCCAGTCAGATGTCTGGTCTGTGAAACGAAGGCTAAATCAAATGGAGTTAACCTATTATTTGGCTCAGTATTGAAGCCAGTTCTTTTTAATACCTTCATCGATGATCTGGATGAGAGGATCAAGTGCACCCTCAGTAAGTTTGCAGGTGACACCAAGTTGTCTGGGAGTGTTGATCTGCTGGAGGATAGGAAGGCTCTGCAGAGGGATCTGGACAGACTGGATCGATGGGCTGAGCCCAGTTGTATGAGGTTCAACAAGGCAAAGCACTGGGTCTTGCATTTGGATCACAACAACCCCCTGCAATGCTACAGGCATGGGGAAGAGAGGCTGGAAAGCTGCTGGGCAGAAAAGGACTTGGGGTGCTTGTCAACAGCAGCTGAACATGAGCCGGCTTGTGCCCAGGCAGCCAAGAAGGCCAGCAGCATCCTGGCCTGTATCAGCAGTGGTGTGGCCAGCAGGACCAGGGCAGTGATTGTCCCCCTGTACCTGGCACTGGTGAGGCTGCACCTGGAATACTGTGTTCAGTTCTGGGCCCCTCACTACAAGAGAGACATTGAGTTACTGGAGCAGGTCCAATGGAGCTGCTGAAGGGTCTGGAGCACAAGTGTGATGAGGAACGGCTGAGGGACCTGGTGGGGTTTTGTCTGGAGAAAAGGAGGCACAGAGAGGACCTTCTTGCTCTCTACAGCTGCCTGAAAGGAGGGTGGAGTGAGGTGGGGGTTGGTCTCTTCTCCCAAGTACAAGCGATAGGACAAGAGGAAATGGCCTCGAGTTGCACCAGGGGAGATTTAGACTGGGTATTAGCAAAAATTCCTTCACTGAAAGGGTTGTCAAGCACTGGAACAGGCTGCTCAGGGCAGTGGTGGAGTCACCATCCATGGAGGTATTTAAAAGATATAGTGTATACGGCACTAAAAGACATGATTTTCTGGTGGACTTGGCAGTGTTAGGTTTACAGTTGGACTCGATGTTAAAAATCTTTTCCAACCTAAATGATTCTGCAGTTCTACAATTCTATTGAATACTCTTGAATTTAGTCAGAGGCAGGCATCTGGTAAACATCAGTAAACTTGTTTTGCTACTGGAATGCAGTTTATAGCAAATTAGTTTCTATTGTGTTAAAGTGCGCTGAGAAGGTAAATTAGAAACAGACTTGAAATATTTTGCTTTGTAGATAAGCAGTCAAAGCGACAAATGTGCTCAATAGCTTTAATGAATATAGTTTTAGCAAAGTTATTGAGTACAGTCTTCTGATTCAAATGGATAACTCAGAGCTATCCAGAAACCTTACTTTCTTCGGCATCTATTTCTACTTTTGACCTAATATTTTGTTTAGAAAGTGCGATCAAATTATTTTCTCTTTCGCACAGCTGAAAAGCCAAGCCAGACTCCTGCAGGAGTTCATTCCAGTGATGTGTGAAGTGACCAGAGCCTTTTGTTTTCCTTAATTTCAGGGTAGCACAATATGTGAATTGGCCAGAATATTCTGGAGGGTTTCTTTTGCGAGTTCTCATGGAACTTGTGATGTCTCACACTTCTGATTCCCTCCTGTTTACAACTGCATGTGCAGCACTGTGCTGCAGCATGTCTCCCTGACTGGTATTTTTTTAACCTAACCAAGCACCTACCCTGCAGAGATCCTTTTTTTCTCAGCTGATCTGTCCAGGCTCCTTTTCTAGTCGATGGAAACAAGAAAAAGGCATGTCTAGGGCATGAGTCACCTTACTGAAATATACACAACTAAGTCAGGTAGAATGCTTTTGAATTAACAGTAAATGGGGAATGTTCCAGGTTCAAGGCACTGAGAATCAGGGAAAGTAGGATTTCAGCATTCTAGTTTTATTCCTGCAAAAGGCATGCTTTTGACTACTGCTTCCTTATAGCTGTTGTGAAAACATAATTCCTTAATAACTCTGAGGTTTGGATAGCGGGGTCACACTTACTAGGTAAGTACAGGGATATCTAGGCAGCAAAAGCATTCAGAATGAATCATGAGTCTGTGCATCAAAAATAAGGTTCATTAATCTCAGAATGGAAATTAAATTAATGTGCTCAGTGAACAGTCTGATTTTATCAGTGCCATTGACACTGTTCTTTCCTTGAGGACAGGTAGAAATCCAAGAGAGCCCATCTTCCCAAGCCATGGGAAATCAAGTAGAGAAAATGCTGCTCTGAGATCCCTGGATTCTCCATCACGCACACTGTGCAGCCAGGGTGATAGCAAGCCAGCATTCCCATGCTTTATTAGACATAAAAAAGTTTCTCTCACATCATTGAGGCATAATATGAAATGCAGTCTTTTGGGTAAGAGACATGACTAAAAATGTCATGAGATCTGTGATCTCTTCCCACCTCTCCCTCAAGTCTCTTCAGCTTACATTTTCAGATGTGAATGGCTGGAGTTAAATAGCCAAAGCTGTAGGCAGAAAGCAGACAAATGACTGTATTTTTTTAGGACTGCTGAGTCACCAAAGCTGAGTTTGAAAATTAAGCTTGTAACTCATTAATGTTTGGAACTTGTTATGAAAGCTGAAGGAAGGGACTGTACAAGTACAAAAAATAATTATACTGTAACTATCACAAGTGTCAGAAAAAGAACATTCTGAAAGGTCTGCAGCCCATTTGTTATTTTTAAGTACAGAAAGGCATCAGTAATCAGAAAATGCCTTCAAAATCTCCTTGAAGTGTTATAAAGCCACAAAAAGACAGCTCAGCTAAACTTGGAGTGGTTCAGCCAATGAGATATGCAAAGACTGGCTTCCAGCAGGTTCAGGTTTATTACACCCCCAGCTAACTCATCCACTGAGAATCTCACTTTTCTGGCCTGTCTGGTAGAGCTGCTGTATGAGGACCACAAAATGTCCCAGATCACAACTCAGTTGTTCTTAATGTGCATTTTGGCCGGCGCAGGGGATAGTGCTAATTGGTTAAGTATGTTCTAGTGTCTGGACACCAGCTGCCAGACACAACATTGCACAGTGCTGCCTTAATGCTGCTTGTTACAATCAGTTAATTTGTCTGGATTATGAACTCTTCTGCCATCAGGAAGAGAAAAGCACTTTAAGGCTATTTCAATCTTTCTGCTCTGCCTTCCCCTGTCAAAAGTCTAATTTGCAATTAGGAATTTCAGGAGCACTTTCATGTGCTCAGAAAGCAGCAGAGCAAAGCTTCCAGAGAGATTTATTTCCCATAGAAATAGAGGTATCAGCAATTCCCAAGAAGACAGTCTTTATCAGAAGTTAGTAAATTGTTAGCATTGTTGCTGTTTATGGAGCTATAAATGTGCACAGAGCGGAGTTATCTTACATGGCTGGTTCTTTTCTCAGGCTGAGCCTAACGATGAGGCAGGAGGCGGCTGCACTGCCATGGGATCAGGAAAGAGTTCTCTGCTGGGAAGCCTCAAGCTCAGGGTAGTCCTGTCATCTATGATGCCCTAATAATGTGCTGGTTAGTGTAAAATAGGGATGGAACGTGTCGAATCCTCCTTGTTTCCTATGGGAGCTGCTGCCAGAGCTCTGTCTCTGGTCTTCTAGCGGTGCCTTTGCTTTTTAAGTTATGATTCTTGTAGCTGAGCTTCTTGGTTTATAAAGACCCTAATTATAAGATTTATAAATGGTGAATTACCTCCTGGAAAATGTTAATTTTCTATAGTTCCCATTTATTTCTTCTGAAACCAGCAATCCTTTGTTTATTAGTTCTGTTGTTATTGTTATTAGTACAACTCAAATTCCTTCCAAATAAGTGATCTGCACTTCTAACAGTGTTGTTTTATAATTAAATCCTGGGGCCATGCTTTCTAAGGGGTTTCAATCCAATGAGTAATTACTTATTGAAATGAGCTGTAAATAAAGAAAACAGGGATATTGCATGAACACAGAAGGGTAGCAATCATATTCTTAAAGGTAAAAGTCCTTGTTACTGTCCCTCAGTTTCCTTGAGCCCTTCCATAGTCAGTGGAGGGAAATGAACTCTTCTAAGGCACAGTTCCTGTCAGCCTAAAGCAGACATCTAAAACATACTGGATAATTCATGCCCCAAAAGTGCCTATTTCACTGCAGTGACTATAATGGGAGACCAGGATGACTAGATCAAATATAGATGTCTATACTGCAAATATCTAAAATGAGGTGAAATGAATCTTAGGGTGACTATATTTTTGGGGAAAAAGCCAGCATCTTTCTTCCCAGGTTACAAGACAGCTACAGAGAAGTCCAGTGTTAAGCCCCAAATCCTATTAATTGCAAAATGAAAGTACTGTCGCCTTTGATTTGGTGTTACACCACCCTTTCAGTGTCCCCTGAGTACTGGGACTGGGAGCAGAGGGGCTGGAGGGGGTGTCAGTGGCCACCAGTGTCCTCAGTTCTCCCCAGCAGAGGCCTGATGGCTGGAGGTCCCTTCCTGATCTGCTTTGGTGTCAGTTTGGGTTTATGTTTGTCTATGTTCTTAACACAGCCTGCATTACATGGGCTTTCTTTTCTTTAGTTCTCAGTAATTCAGTTGTGTGGTCTCTTTGTTATATCCAAACTGGTTTAGACAGTTGCATGCCTGCAGTTACCACTGTCTGACCACTGGGATTTGTGTTTACAGTCTAGGACCTCCACTACCATCCTGTGTTTTCATTCTTGCAAACCATATTTTATTCTAGGATCACAGATAATTCAATTTACACAGAAGATCAACCTGTTACCACTATAAACTAGAGCTAACCCAAAGCAAACGTGGCTGCTCCACATTTCCTACCCCAGTTAAATAAAACAATCTAATTATCAACTTAGTCAGGGCAAGCCCAAACAAACCCTGACACCCTTTGCTGTCAGGTCAGTAAAAAACATGTGGTCTTCTACTAGGAATAGCAAAAAAATCCTATTTACTGGGCTACACCAAACCCCATCCAGAAGCTCTTTGGCTGTGTTTGCACAGTGCTGTGCCTTATCTGTTCTGCTCCAGAAGCTGTGTAGCTGTGTTGACACTGCCGTGCTAATACAGCTATACAACTGCTGAGCAGCATTTAGCTTATGTATGTCCAGCTCAGCACATGGACAGAAAGAGCTTCCATCTGTCTCCATCCATCTTCAGAGGCAGGTCCATAGTCTGTCTCTTGAGAAAATGCAAGCAAGTAAGAGGTCAAAGATTCTTGAAGTGTTTTCTTAGTGTTTAAGAAAGCAATTTGAGTAACTCTAAATGCCTGGATATTTGGAAACAGCTGAACCTTCAGTATCCTAAGCACTGGCCACTGAAACTGGTTTCAGTCAGACACTGGGTAACTGAGGAACCACCGATCACTAGTCCATTAAAAAAATCTCAACTCAAATATTATTTGCATTCATTAGCAAAATATCAAGAAACCATTAAAAAAATTAGGTGCACGGCATGTTATTGAGTAATTGTAATTCCCAATGTCCTGGCAAGGTATTTTTTAAATGCAATTTTAGGACTGCTGTAGTGACAATTTGTAATCTTTCTAATTGTGTAAATGACTTCCCACCACCAATCAGAACAGAATACATACTCTATTAAGCTGGTAATTACCATATATTTGAGTATTTCACAGTCCAGTTAGTCTTCTGATAGAGTTCCCTGAATGATCTCCCCCTCACATTTTTTCCTCTCTAGCAGATTGTTTAAGAAATGTTTTAGCACCAGAGCAGGTGATAAAATATATCTGGTAATCCTTTAAGTTGAATTATAAGCTTCTGGGAAGAAGGGCTGACTTTCATTTAAAGGACAAATTATGACCAAATTCAACAATCATGGAAAAGTAGCAGTCGCCTGACAGTACACAGACAGAGACACCTCTACTAAAGGGGAGATTTAGGTTAGGTACTTCCCTGTGAGGGTGTTGAGGTGCTGGCACAGGGTGCCCAGAGAAGCTGTGGCTGCCCCATTCCTGGCAGTGTTCAAGGCCAGGTTGGACACAGGGGCTTGGAGCAACCTGCTCTAGTGGAAGGTGTCCCTGCCTGTGGCAGGGAGATTGGAACTCTATGAGATGTAAGGTACCTTCCAACCCAAACCATTCTATGATTCTATGACTCTACGATTGGTAGTTTCACTCTAATTTGCATATGTGGGATTCAGTTGACTATATACATATAATACAGATGACTACATTTCATTTGGTCACTGATGTTCTCTTTCAGGTCAATGTAAGGAAAGATTAGAGTCATTATGCTGTGAAACAGGCTTCTAAAACAAACCAGGCATGTCACACTCCACAAGTTCCTTTTTTTTCTCTTCACTGTTATGGGCTAGCTTAGATGTAGATGTCTATTTTACTGACATATACATTTAGATGAGATAAATCCTACATGTATTCTAAAGGCACTGCCTCATAGCTAGTTCCCAGTGATGAATATAGAGTCTCATAAAGTGCTGAACACATATGACACTGAAGATGTGGTGTACAGCTTTGCTTGAAAAGACTATATCAGATAAGAACACCACAGACATATGATACAAACACAGAACTGATGCAAGCTCATCCTGGAATTCAAATGTAATGCTTTTTCCATCTGAAGGGATGACTTTGTGCCAGTGGACTCTATTCCAGAGCAGAAATGCTCTTGTATCATTGTCATAGTAGACTGGGTATTGACTATCTTTTCCAAGTGGAAAGAAGGTGATGTAAATACCATATCATTTTTTCCTAACATGACAGAAATACAGTCATCAGCTCTCGCCTGACCCAGATCAAATTTTTACTGTTCAGTAATGCATGTATCAGGTATTGATGAAGGTGGAACCAAGGGTGTGCTGTAGGGCCTTTCATTCCTGAGCAATGACATAACTGCCATCTGGCTTGTCTCTTGACTGATCTCTGCTGGCAGCGCCCAGTTTGAAAAGTGGATAAAACTTAACAGGCACAGACATATTTCTGTTCATTGATCACAGCTACCTGCTTTAGTCTCCCATTTGTGCTGTCTGACATGTCTTTCAGCCCAAGGAGACCTCCTTTCAGATGATACGTGACTAATGGGGCTAACATGTGCTAGCATCTTCCAGTGCTGATGCTGGTTCCATAACAAGCTTCATACTCTGAGATGGCTGCTTGTTTGAGAGTTTTATTGTCCTGATAAATGTTTCTAGCTCATGTTAAATGGGCTGTGAGCTTGATCCAGATGGCTTGCTGGATACAGCTTTGAGGTCAAAAGCTGTTGACACTGGAGTCAGTAATGTGCATGAGCTACAGCATCTGGGATCAAAACCATAATTCTCATGTTAATCAGACCAGGCCTGTGTTGGTTGTTGGTGGTTTTGCGGCATGAATCTCACTTGATAAATACACTAACTAAAAGACAACTACTTGTGTCTAATAACATGAGATAATTGATGCGGAGAAGAAAAACCATCAGAAAACATTCTCCCTTCCTTTCTCCTTTTCTTTTGCATTCACAAAGGTACCTGTGTCAACAATGAAGCTGAAGGAGCCCCTTATGAATGGATGGTGCCATTTCTCATTAGCGCCGATTTCCCAGTTAAGTGCATTTTTAAATCAACGGGGAGATTTATCCAGACAAAATAATAAGACAACAGACTTCTTAAAAAAAAATAAAAAAAATAAAGTAGAATATAAAATTGGCCAGGAGACCCAATGTTGTTTGCTGTCAGATATAATTTGTTTTGCCAGAAGGGGAGATGTCAAACAGAGCTTTGTTGAGGACAGCAGAAATGTTTTCAGTCAATTGTCTGAGTGGAAATTCTTAGCAAGCTCACTTTGATTGTTATTGCACCTTTCCTCCAGTACTCTAAAAAGAATACATAGATAATAAGTGGTGTGAGACAAACCAATACTTAAATCAAATAGCAGAGAACTTCTGCAAAGTACAATTCTTATTCATAATTTTGTGGTTGCACTACAGGAAGCAATTTGGATAGTGCATCCTTCCCATCCGGGAAAAGCAGCTTTCCAGTGTGTGACTAGTGAGTCTACTCAGAACAGCGCATGTTTTAAACATGAAAAGCTTACTAAACTGATATAGTCAGGGGGAGGGGTTGTGTGTCAGGTTTCTTAGGAAGATTAAACAGTTGCCAGAACTGCCTTTTTCCTTGGAAGCTCTGCAAAATCTGTCTCCTTTTTAAAAAGACTTTCTACCACAGCTTAAATGTCACTTTTAACTCTGCACTGTCCACTTGTGTGTTAGGTTTTCCAAGGACCATCAGCCTTCCAAATACTAATCCTAAGACTTGAAAAAACCAGCAAAATAACCAATCAACCAGGATACTTGTGTCTCAAGCACGAATAGATAGAAGTTCTATAGAGATCATGGCAGTTTTATTGTTACTAATTCTATATGGAACACGTTTCAAATATTGCAGCATACAGTGATAAGATACTAAAAAATAGTTCACTGAATGTTTTTAGCTGTATCTCTCCACTCTGTTTTAGGCATTCACAGTCTATTTGGGGATAAGAAGAACAGACAAGGCAGTCAAGAAAATCATTCAATTGAATTTTTTTTCTTAGTTAAGAAAACTTAACTAAGCTGATCCTCCATTACTTTTGGAACCTGTAGCATTACAGATGAGGTCTATGAGCTGTGCTTGGATTTGGTTACCTGTTATTTTGTGATGCCTTTTAGAAAAACTGCCAGTAATAGGCATGATTCTGTATTTCTTCCTCAAAATTAGTCAAGGTATCTAAGATGATTCATGCAATGCACATAACTGATGTCAGTGAATGGTATGTATAAATAAGATCTTTAATTACAAACATAGGGTGAAATAGCCTGGATCCATCCTCTTTGCACCCTTCCTTCAGGTAATTATAGCCATTGATAAGGTCCTCTGAACCTTCTCTTCTCCACGCTGATGAGACCCAGTTCTCTCAGCCTTTTCTCATAGGAGAGATGCTCCAGTTCCTTCATCATCTTCATGGCCCTTGGTTAGACTGTTTCCAGTATATCCATGTCCCTTTTGTATTGGGACATGTACTTCTTTGCAGCAAGGGCCCTTTGCTGGCTTGTGTTCACCTTGCTGTCCATCAGGACCCCCAGATCCTTTTCTGTCAAGCTGCTTTCCAGCTAGTTGGCCCCCAGAATATACTGGTGCCTGGGGTTATTCCTCCTCGGGTACAGGACTCTGTACTTCCCTCTGTTGAACTACCCATGCCTTTTTCAAACTACTTAAGCAGTAAGGCTCCCATCCTTTCACTTGTGGGAACAACTGTAGAATTTAATAGATCCCACTGTTTAAAAGTCTTTTCTCACTGTTTTAGAAAAACATTAATTCCAGAACTAACACTGTTGGCATCAGTTTTAAGATGGAATGGAAAGATGAGATAAAACGGGAACAGTGAGAAAATTGTTTCTTAATTTTGCTCTAGGCAGTCTTTCTGCTTGCTTACCCTCTAAGCAGAAGGGGATTAACCTATGCCCATTTCTTTTTCAGTTACAGCAAAGGTAAATTGTGAAATGTACCTGTAATGATTCTCCATTTGCTTACTTCCAGATATACTGTTTCCAGCTAAATATCTGATCTGTGACATAGGGAACAAAATTAAGTTGTTTTGTACTTAATATAATGACCTTTATCAGGGTAACCAAAAAAGAATCCTCCATACCAGCAAAGGCAGGATGGCAGAGTCCTGTATTATAACCACAACCAGTTCTAGTCAGGTCTTGCAATCTTGAAACAGAAAGGTTGCACATTAAATAGCATGCATGCACAGCAAATTGTGCTTTATACACCTTTTTCCACTGGCACAAATATTTTGTTCTAACTTCTGCATGTGAATAACCTCACTGAAATCAATTGCATTAGTGGCATGCTTCAGATTAATCTTATTTGTAGATGCTTCTTAGATGGACCTGACACCTTGCATGATCAAACTCTCCAAGCAAATCCTGCTTTTTTTGAAGGGAGGTGAAAGAATGATGTTGTACTTTTATATACAGTGATGAAGTAACTGAGTCTTCAGTGAATAAGACCCCCTAAACATCTGAACTACTCAAATTGTGGTGGAGGCTTGATGGGGAAAAAAAGACATTGCTTCTGTTTCTTGAGGTTTTCAAGACCTCAGAGAAAGCTCACAAACAAAGACCTGCAACATATACAATCCATGACACATCTCCCCTCCAGGAGAGGCACAGGAGACATTCTCTCCAGCAGCACCACAACGTTAATCCTTTAAATATTGGTCTTGAGTAAGTCATAAGCAGCTCAGTTGTCCTGTTCCAGCACTTCCATCCTTTCTTTGGGTGCCATATGAAACTCTGCCTTTCTTTGAGTCTTGCTCTTCATACTCTGCAAACACAGATTAAGAATCTGATAAAAAATATCAATTACCATTTGTCCCTCTGAGCCTAATAAACTGTAGTCATCAGCAGTATCACCTTAAACCTTCCTGGAGGTCAGGTACTAAGATTAAGTCTTTTCTTAGTGTTTTGGGGACACTCATCAATAATTAAGAACAATCTTCTTAGCTCTTGAGTTCCTCCATTCCTAGGTAGTCATTTATCCACTTAGAGCCTTCCTATGAGTTGTCTCAAGATGTGTTGGCGTAAACCCCCCCCACAGTATTTCCAAAGGGGAGAAATGCTCCATTATGATTTTGACTAAGTGTAATTATTTATATATTTATTTAATATGATCTGCATTTTGTTAGTTTTGACCTTCTGTATTTCTTATTCGAAGAAATCTTCAGTGTTAGCTGTCTATTTTAGTCGGGATTTTTATCTAGATGTCATAGATGGAAAGTAAATGTAAAAGATACTTCAGATGTAAAATAAACATTCATTTAATTCCTACTCAGTCTTGGTAGGAACACATTTATATTTTATGGTTTCTAAATTCAAAGTACTGTAATATCTAGATCTGGATGGCTGCTTTCAGAGGGAAATGATAAACAGCATTGTCCCTTTCAGTTAGATAGCAATACTTGAGAACAGTCCATTCAGCAACAAATCAGAAGATTTATGTTAAAGTGGAAAGCCATATTAATCTTGCCTGGGTTGCATCAATGTATGAAACTTACTTGAAATAGAAGGTAGAAAGAGTAACCTATGAAAAAGGGTGATTAGACTTCAGCCCAGAGAAGAAATGATAACATGGCGATAGAAAAGGAACTGTCTGTAACATAGAACTATTTTTTCTTCTGCATTGAGACAGAAAGTTCAATATCTACAATAGCTGACTAAAAGGATGAGCTTATCTGATATTACACATGTATACTGCTTCATGGAGTAGGCAGACTACATGGGAGAAGATGCACTGCAGTGTGTAAAAAGTCTTTGTCAGATACAGAGTGCTTTTGATCTTAGTATTTTATCTTCTGTGAATTTTTGTATGGTATAACTTTCATATATACGGCATAGAATAGTGTTTTTTACTGATAGTGAAGGAAAAATGAATACCTAATGCAGTGTGATAAATGGGGTGAAGATATTTTAATATACACAGCTATTTGTGGACTTTGTGCTTCTTTTAGGTATGCCTACGCGCAGAAAAGCAAATAAAAAATCGTAGCCGACAGCTAGATTTTCTTTATTTTAACTCACTGTTTCATAGTAACAAATACAGATAGCAGGGTTATGATTGCTTTCCTTAGAGAATCCCAAGTTCAGTTAACATTTTCATGGACTCTTAAGCAGGATTTGTGAGATTTCAGTCAAACTTCCACTTGTGCCGCAGCCAGGCAGTCGGCTTCATGGACGCGACACAAGCTCTTAATTTTCCATCTATAAAACAGATGAAACAACAGACAGCAGTAGCTGATCAGTCCTAAATGAGTCTGCCACGCATCCAGATATGGAGCAGATGACCTTTTGAGGTCTTTTGCAGTCTTACTTTCTGATTCTTTTTTCCCTGCCTCTTCCATTTAAAGCACAGTGCATCTGATCGGTCGTATCAGCCAGTATCTCTTATCCCGTATATATGCAATTCCAACACAGTAACATCCAGTGCCAGCAAGGGGCTCCCAGCAGTATTGCAGTACGAATAATAATAAAAAAATACAGCCCTGTTGTGAGGTGGTTATTACTACACACAAGCAACACAGCAGATTTGTACAAACTATTTTTTATCTCCCAGGAAGAAGTTTTCACTGAGACAAAGGCAGAGGATTACCACTTCGCAAATAAACAACTGTAGAGGGTTTGCAGATGAAAAAGCAGAAATTGCAAAAGGCTTTCCAGGAATCAGCTCATTTCTTTTGTTAAGTTGCTCTAAAGGACATTGTGCTCCTTGCCATTGTGTCTCAAAAAATATATTTCTCCAGCTACGGAGAAATTTGTTTTTCAACATGGTGAAGTATGGTGGTGTTTTTAGAGCTGTTATGAATCTTGGGTAGGAAACATGGGAACTGTTCTGATATATGGCAGATGTAGTGCAACTACCGTGATGAAAACCACCCAAGGAGCTAATACTTTTTCTTTCTCCTCTGCTGCGTTCAGAAAACCCTTCAGTGTGTATCATCAGTCTGGGGTTACAGAGTTCCAAAGCTGCATGTCAGAAGATTCAGAAAACATCACTAGTTCCAGCTCATCCCTCATGTAACTCCATGGATTTGGGTGAGATTATACCACAAGTCAGCTGAGCCCAGTGATCTTCACTGAGCCTGTTTGACTTGCTGAAATCCAGCATGAGGATTTAAATGCTAAACTGACAGGAGAAGCTGAAGAGTTGTATAAGTGGAGTCGAGGTACTTAGGAAATGGGGAAGGGGGAGGAGGAAGAGAAATAAGGGGGAAAAGAGAAAGATGATTTCAGATGATTATCAGGTTTGCCTATCTCTTTGCCCTTTATCTCTTCCCTGCTTTTAATTATATTTAATTTTTTTTTATTTTTTGCCATTCCTTTATTAATTTTCACTTTATTTTCATGGTTTGGTTATTTTAGCCAGCCTTTTTTCTGCAGTGCTTGTTCATTTTTTTGTTAGCACCATCATTTCAACAGCTTTTAACAGCTACACATATTAACCAAGTTACAGGGACCCCCTGGGGCAGGCAATTTAGCCTTTTAGCAGCACTTGGGTAATCTCCTTTACTCTGATCCCATGGTGCTCTGCATATGCTTACTAGCAAAAAGCAGTTATGAAAAAGTGGACTTCTGCAGGTCTAATGCAGAGCAGGTGGAGATCTTGGGCTGTGGATCTATTTAAAAAGAATAAACTCTCTCCATGAAATGAGCAAAGTCTGGACTGGATGCAGAGTTCAGTGATGTTTGCTAATATTGCGCTATTGCGGTTGTCATTGCACTGTTAAGCACGTTACTGCAGTGCCCAGGCATCAGTTGTGGACTATGACTTGTGCTTGCTACACACCCTGGCCATAAAGCAGAGCCACTATTTTGAGGAAGGCTCTCCTGGATGAAGATTATCTTTTCGAGATGAGCAGGAGGAAAAAAAATTGTAGGTTTGCAGTTCTTCTCTGAGTTTTGTTTATCAGCAGGTCCTGGTGACATTTTCAGGAGCAGATAGGAAAAGTCGAATTAGAAAGCAATTTGAGCTTTCCAGTCTGCACAGATACTGGATTTAAGCCCTTGTCTGACTCAGAGTTATGATTTTGAGAGTATTTTAGAGGAAATACCTTTTAAAAGATCACTGTTT
Source organism: Nestor notabilis (assembly GCF_000696875.1). Taxonomy (NCBI): domain Eukaryota; kingdom Metazoa; phylum Chordata; class Aves; order Psittaciformes; family Psittacidae; genus Nestor; species Nestor notabilis. The sequence continues at coordinate 39,209 of NW_009924420.1, read as the reverse complement.
ACTACTTGAAATCATAATTTGCAAGAGAAATCTGTTACAAGATCAAAGAAGAACTATTTGCTTCTTCAGTGAGGACTTTCAAGAACACAGGACAAAAGGTGAAGGATTTTTCTGTGTTCTGTTTCACTCATTTTAACTTTACAAAGATGGTGCTGTAGTGGAAGCTCAGCTTCCAGGAGTATGAAGCAAGCAGAGTGATCTGTGAAAGACTCTCTGCTCTGAAGTCTAGAGTAAACACATTTAAGGAAATAATATTTAATACTACGCAAGGAGTTTTGATACACAGTTCCCATTGCAGAGAAGTCTCTGTAGCATTTGCAAACTTACCTTGTTTCCTTGGGGAGGAGGCAGTTTCTGGTTATACTCCTCACAAAACAAATGAAATAGCTTGGTAATGTTGGAGACTGTAGCTGGTAAATGAATATGTCATCTTTGCCAGCTCAGAGATCACCTGAATGTTTTCTATATGAAGATTGAGGGATACTAAAAATAAAATAAAAAACTCTTGCTAATATTGCTGTGTTGATTGAAGACAAGAAATACTCTGTTTTAGCTGATGCTTGGATTCATCGTGTGTTCAGTCTTTATTCTCTCTGGCTATGTATATATATGCATAAATGCATTTCTGTTAAAATTAAAACCAGATTATTGATCTGTCAAATTGCTTCTATGAAACTCATTCTCTGTCAAGAGCTTTGCTGCGCAACATGTAGCCCAAAGTAGCCAATTTACAGAAGACAGATAATTTACAGGCAAAGTTGTCATGACAACTTTAACTCCATCTCTGCATTTTCTTCATGCACATGTTATGAATGAAGTGGTGGAAAGGTTGTCAGGGAAACTTAAGCTGAGCACCCTGATTTCTGTGGATTCACTTTAGTCTAAGCACTGCTTTTATCTATTTTTAATTACTGCTTCTTATTCAGAATTGTGGTTAGCCCTGTATTTAGACTTTTTGGATATTTTGTGGTCTTATAGATGAATGACATGCATAATATGCAAGAAGGAAAAAAAAGGAAAAAAATATTCTAGGACTTTGGTGGAAAATTGCAGAGAACTCCAGTTAAAGCATTGTGTTAAGCCGTCTTTCAGCAGTACCTCTTATGAATAGAAGGATCTTTGATACCTTTATTCTAAATACAATGTCCTTAGTTTTGATTTCATGGCAGGTTTACTGTGTGATAACACCACAGAGCTAAATGGCACTATTTCTGATTCACAGCAGCATAAGTAAAAACAATTCCAGGTAAAACTCTTCTTTAATAAACATGACAGAGTTTTCTTCCTTTTTATCTTGTGTAAACAAAGTAAAATAGAGACAAGAATCTTGGATCAGTCACTAAAGGACTAATGGCTATCCCAAATCCAACCAGGAATCATCTTCAGTTAGTTCTCAGCACTTGGTACAGGTCAGGCTGGAAGCAGCAGAGATGTTGGATGTCCAGTTGTTTTGTTGGAGAAACTGCTCCAGAATGATTTAAAATAATATCATGATTGAGAAAGCAATGGGTGGATAGCTCTGCTTCTCCACTGGTACTAGGAACAGTGAAGCATATTCACTAACACTGTTTTTGAGGAAGCTAGTGCTGCCTGCCATCCACAGGGATCTGCAAGCCCACCTGCTCTCCATCCATCCAGCTGACTTGTGAGTGTCCTTTTCAGTTTATCCCTGACCATGCACTTCCCAAAGAACCTACCTGGCAGGTTGCAGCACTGCTGCTAGGACATGGGGAATTTAGCTTAATGTCCAAACACACGATGTTATGGGTTGGAATTGAATTGATGAACTGTTTCATTTCAGTACAGTGTTCAGGACTCTCCTGTGTAGGAGAGAAATTGCTGTAGTCTGTACTGATTCAGCTGGACCTGAGTTTAAACTTTGGACCAGATGTTGGTACCAGCTGATGTAAACGATGTGGGGCAAAAGCTGCTGGAATGCAAGAGTTTGAGCATGAATTGCAAACGGAAGACATACCAATGAACAGCTTCAGCAATAACTTTTGGCTACAGATACCTATGGTCCATCTGTGCTAGGAAAATGGTCAGCTGCTAACAAATGTCATTAACAAGAGTGCAGCAATGGCAGGAAATTCTCCAGGGCAGGATTAAAATGCAGGCATTAAGAGGAAGCTTTCCCTGCTGTTGTCCTGAATGTACCTTTTCTGTGGATAAAGGGCTTCACTCTGCTGTGGTACATTGCCAACAACACATTTACCATATTGTGAAAAAGAAACGTATTAAAGTGTGAAGCAGATGGAAGCTTGCACAAAAGTATTTAACAAAGTAGGAGAAAGTGTCACCAAGCAGCCCTCCAGTACCTGAAGGAGGCCTACAAGGATGCTGGAGAGGGATTCTTCATCAGGGACTGTAGTGATAGGACAAAGGCTGATGGATTTAAACAGAAACAGGGGAGGTTCAGGTCAAATATGAGGAAGAAGTTCTTCCCTGTGAGGGTGCTGAGGCGCTGGCACAGGGTGCCCAGAGAAGCTGTGGCTGCCAGGTTGGACACAGGGACTTGGAGCAACCTGCTCTAGTGGAAGGTGTCCCTGCCCGTGGCGGGGGTTGGAACTGGAGGAACTTAAAGGTCCCTTCCAACCCAAACCATTCTATGATTCTGTGATTCTCTGAAGCAGAAGCAGGTCTGCATTTTGAAATGACCCTTTGGGAAAGACTAGCCAAAGCTATACAAAAGCTACTGCCTCCATCTGCAGGGATGAATGGTTGTGACTATCTGCAGAATAAACAGCTGTATCAGGAGGAGTGGAATTCAGTGCAATCTGGAGAAAAGCAGCAGAGGCAGCAGTTGTTGGCTGGGTGGGTAGGGCTGATGGATTATGAACTGAAGTTTATAAACACTTCAGGAAAAATTCTGTACCTGCTTCTGGTCTGTGGATGTTCCCATCCCCATGGCAGGTCTCTGCCACACATCCTGTGCAATTCTCATTACATTGAGGGAGATCAGTTTGGAATAATATAAGTCAGATCACAAAACGTAACTGATCCACAGTGCAGGTAACACACCTTATTACCTGAATGAAGAGAAGTCCACGCAGTGTCACTGGTTGTGTATTCTAATAACTAAAGGAGAGGAGAAAGGCGTATTATGATGTCTTTTACAGTCTTAAGCACAGAAGGTCTCCCAGCACCTCGAGAAAAATATTTGAATTATAAATTATATTTAAAATAATTAGACAAATTGCCCGAGTATGGGGAGGAGTGGGAGCAAAGCCAAGAAAGCTTCATTGGCTGATTCTCAAGCATATGGAACAATTAATAATGGACTGAAACTGCAAAATTAGAGCTGGATACCAGGAGTTCTGGATAGTGTGCATTGGTACAAGATGAACAGCATTTGCACACCACAGTGATGGATACATACAAAGATCTAATAATGCATACATTCCAGAGACATAAAAGTTAGAAGTCTGCTGATGCATAGGGGAAATAAGTGAAATTCAGCTATTACTTTTATTGGCTGTGAACACTTCACTAGGGAGGCTTCATTACCTAGCAAGAACTGGCATGGAAGCCCCTTATATCCTTATTGACTGTGAATATTTTCCATACAACTGGAACTTGTAATGTCAAAGTAACAGAACTATTTTGGACAGACTGAAGAACTGTGGCCTCCAGGTCATAGATTTTACAATTTCACTGCTCACTTGGAAAACCCAATTCCTCTCACCCCCCAGCACAATTTGCTAGGAGTACAAGTGAGACATCTACCCTCTTTGGAAAAAGGGATGTTGAATGTTTGTTTTTTCTTGGCATTCATGGGTTGTGTTATTCATACTGGGATCCTGGGCACAGCTCCATGGCACATGCAAAGTCTTCTGTTCCCTTGGCCTTTACAGAGCTGTCCTTTCAAGTCAAGCATTTTTGATGTATGCACATGCATTTTTGATGTCAGATAGCCCACTAGTCTAGCATCTCTTCTGGCCTCATTCTGCAGATTGTTATCTGTGACTGCCCTTGCTAACTTCAGAGGAAGCAGTTTCATCAGTATGACAATATATGCTTAAATAAGAATTTGGGGGAGGGGAGCCTTCCTTTGTTCTCCTTTAAAAATACTAACTGTAAAGGTTAAAGGTCTTGCTCTAACTGAAGAATCAAACATAAGTTAATATATGACATTAAATATAAAGATCACAGAATTGGGAGGGAGTGTGGGAACTGAGAATAGTGCCTTGTTTGAGTTTCGTATGTGTTATGCACAAATTCTCTCTCTTGTAATGACTTGTATGCTTTATGGCCAAAGAAAGCATGGCAATGGAAGCTAATCCAGTCCCGCTATAAAGGGTTCATAAACTTGCACAAGGGATCTGTGAAGTCAAGTCAAACGGGTAAGAGATGACTGTTCTGTATAATCTAGCCATTTTCTTTGATAACATCTTCTGCAGCTAAGCCACTACTGGCTTCATGTGCCGTTTTTATTTTCCATACCATCAGGCATGCATTTACCCGGCAGAAACTTGGATATACAGCTTTTCAAAAGCAGTTTGATGTTTTTATTTGCTAGACCTGCTGTTGCACTGGTTTGCCACAGTGGTTCAGGTACAGGCTACAGTACTGGCTCCAGCTTGGGTTTAGTGAAATGCATTTATCTGTTTTATTTTTACAGGAGAAACAGAAGACTGGGAATAACTGGGTTTTATTCTGATTCTAGCTAGCTATAAGGGGTATCTGGAGGTCACTCCCAAATGCACATCCTTGTTATGACGGGGGAATGAACATTCCTTTGAAGTTCGTAGGTCTGATGTTAGACACCACTGAAGTGGAGAAATGGAAGTGGAGCGGAGAAGAAAAGAATAAACAAGAGCCTTTTTCAAACATGTAGTAAAATATTTTCCCCTCTAAGCAAGACATAATAGGAACCTGCGAATTTCTCCTAAGGCTCCTTCCTAATGTGGCATAGCTAAATGTCACCCTCAGTAACACTCAGAGCTGTGTCTGTGTCACTGTCAAGCCCTAAGGAAACCAATTCAGAAAACCCAAGAAGCATCAGCCTTTGTTCCTCCAGATTGTGATGTTAATTGCCTGATTTAATGCAAGTTAAGAATTTAATCTGGAGACAGTCTGCTGTTGTCAGTCCGTGTCTTAGATTTCTTTTCTTTTTCTGAATTGAAGTATCATCTTTAACTCTGAATTTTCTGGATTTGTCAGTTTGTTGTAGATCAAAAAAAAAGTTTTAAATGCAGGGTTTTTAATGTATGTATCTTCTTATCCCCTATTAACTTAACCAGCCAGCTCAGGAAAAATATGTTAGGAATAACAAACTTGCAGAGAGCATTCTTTCTTCCTCTCCTCCATTACAAAATATAGGTTATGCTTATGAGGATTAGCTACTAGCTTTGGAAACTGGAGTGATCTATTTTTATGCAGGTGAGGTAAAATATGGACAGCAACTGTTTATGCCTTTTTATGTCCTTGTTTATGTCCTCCAGGGCCTAGTTCCATCAGGTTCAGAACAGTGTTGCTCCATAAAGCCTGAACCTGGTGCCCAGGATGTCGGGGAGTGAAGCCAGGCAAGAGGCTGGGTTGAGAAAGGAGCTTTGGCAGGTCCATAGGTTCACAGCACGGTGTGTGGTGGAGATGTGGCCTCACTGAACCTGTTCTTGCCTTCCATGCAGGCAGGAGGGTTGCCAGGACAGCCAACAAGTCCCACAACAGCACAAAGTCATTCATGCTTTAGGGTGATAGCTGGTGGGAAGGAGAGGGAACACATCTCCCAGTCTACACTGGCTCTTGTCTCCAGCTGCCTTTCTGTAATGTGAACCAGGGCAACCTATGGTAAATAATAAATAAACAACTGTTTTCCTTTTTATTCTGTTGTATATTTTTAACCTTTGCATAGAAAGTATTGATACTTGACTATGCTTCTTCATAACCAAGTGTGCTGAGGACTTTCAGGATGGAGCTCAAACTCTTTCCTCTCTCTGGTTGCACTGCTGCATGACATGGATCTACACCAGCACAAAGTCTGAAGATGTGGTTGGTGGACTGACAGGTAAGAGGAAGAAATACAAATGCTGCTTCAGTTGTCTCATTACTTCTACAATTAGTCCTTGCTGGAGTGGTATTTTCAATGTGTGCTAACCCAGACCTACGTCATAAGTGCAGAAGAAATGAGGATCTGATTTACTGCTTTTGACAGTAAAAGCACACCCCTCCTAAAACTGTTTATCAGTTTAGTTTTACAAGCTGAATACCTAAGCCTTGTTTGCAGTGGGAGGTGTGAGGACTTGCAATCTGCAAAGCGTGTAGATGGTCATTAGTTAGTTAAATCCTCTTCAGAACTATCTTGGCTTATTTCTCAGCTGTGAGCGAGATCTTTAGGCAAATGTCCTAATACATTCACTGTATGAACAGTTTGCAGGTCAGTGACTGGACATTCAAAAGTGTTTTACTCGGTGATAAAATCTTCATCACAGTTTCATTACCACAGACACGTGGTGACAAAAGTACTTCTGAGCTTTGCACCACACGTTGGCTTTATATTAATTCTTAATTGCAATTCTCCTGGGGTTACCCACAATGGCTCAAGGTCTTACACTAATTGAACAGGATGAAAAAATAAAATTAATGGACTGCAAAGGTCAGTATGTGACTTCTGACTCACATAATAACTTATTGTAAATACATGAGAGTGGCTGGACAAGGCTACTACCTGTGTTGTCAGATGGCAGCCTATAAAGATATGGCACCTGGGGTCTACTGCCTGGCTTCATTAAAAACCAAAAAGCCTTATTAGTGCTTTGGGCATTCATGTTATTTTTAATTTCTGCTGCTTTGCTCCTGTGACATATTGCATCTTTTGTGATTTTTTGGTCTTTGTATTTCTGGTCTTGCTTAAGAAGACTTATGTTTGACCAAAGATCCTTCTAACCCAGTGCTGTGTTCCCAGAAATGAATGCTTAAATTAGAAGAAACTGAGCAATAATGGTGTTTTTTTTCTCAGTAACCTGTCCCGACTCCTAGTTCAAGTTTGCTTGAGGCTGTTGGGAGTGTTATGCATCTGGCAATGCTTGTGACATGGCTATTGTTGGGCTAGTCTGGATTGCAATGGTCTGACCTCTGTGGCATACAGTGGTCCTTCCAACCCTTGGGTCCCATCATCACAGGCTTGCTACAGGATGGATGAGGCTTGCTTTTAACTATACTGTAGAGTGGTTCTGTGTATTAGCAGGGTCCCCTGTGATTTACACATGTTGATCAAGCAGAGAAATCCACACAGAAGAGAGAGAGACTTTATAAAACGTCCCAGCTGTGGGAAATGCATTTCTTGTTCCTTTGGGTTTTTTTTCAGACCATCGTGGTTGAGTTATGAGACAGAAATATCTAGAAAAGTAGATTCAGACATTAAAAAAAGCTTTTTTTCAGACAGTTCTGTCATTTCCCAACAATGTTCCAGGAGCTGCTCTTGAAAACACTGAGGAAAAAAAGAATTAATTAAAGCTTAATAGGGAGATTGGCTGGGATATTAGATTGGCAGAAGTAAAATCTGGACTTGGTACATTTCCTAGGTCTCTACTGGAATAATTTACTAATGCCAGCTGTGGCAGTGACTATTTGTCCACTGGAATGAAACCAGTCATTAAATACTAATGTCTTCTAGTCACTAATGACCTGTTCAAGATTTGAACCAATGATTTACAGGTTAATGATCGTGAATCCTATTACCAGTGTGCATGAGACTAATTGAGAATTGTGGAGCAAGGGGGGCTGAGCTACTTGGTAACATTTGTTAAAACAGTAAGAAGCATTTTTCTTATGTACGAACTGCCTTTGAAATGTTCAAATGTGATTGTACAAGCTTAGGATCCTATTTCTACCCTTGGTCTCCTGAGTACCAGGAGAACTGTTTCTTTTCAAGCACCCAAATGTATCATTTGGAGTCAATAAATGAACAGAATCATGATCAATTAAGCCATGCTTATTTTAAGTCCCTAACCATAAGCTTTGAAAGTTGCTACTGAACACTCATGGTGCCTGAACAACTGATAATTGGAATGTGACCTGTGCTCCTATGATGTTCCATCTGTTGGTAAAAAGTTTGGGCTCATGCATCTGATCTAACCCTTATTCAGCAGTGTGAGCCATGGACTGAATCAAAATTATGCCTTTGAGGTGATGGATAGAGCAATCTCATTCCACTGTACCTATATGGATTTGCTTGTTCTTACAATGAATGTTTTCCATATTCTGGGTCTCCAGTTCCTATATCTGAAAGCTAAGAAAGATGGTATTTGGGTGAGACGGTTATTGCTGCTAGTATATTCTTATGTGTAGAAGTTTGTAAATCCTATCTATAGTATAGAGCGTGAATGAGACTGTGCATGTCTAAAGGCACCAGGATTAATGGCAAAGTAGTATCTAAGGTAATGGTATATACATTTTAAGTCAAAAGAATGAGAAAAACAAGACAAACTAGAAGAAGGATGTAAATAAAAGCAAAAACAAATGTTGGAAGCAGTGATGATTGCTCCAAGATCACAGACCTCATCACAGATATGGAACCACACCAGTGCCAAACAACTCATACTGGACATGAGCCTTGTTTGACAAGAAAGACTGTCAAGGCTGCAAAGCTCATCCATATGGAATGAGCCCAGAAGGTTGGATAAGGACTTAATAGCTGAGGACTTAATAGCTGGTGTCCCTCACTACCTACGTCACCTTAAGTCATCCTGGTCAAGGAACTTGGACACACACATCTCAGTGCTTATAGCCATAGAGGAATGAGAGAAGTTTGATGGAATGGGTGTGAGGGAGGGAAATCTGTTTCTTTGAAAATAAGTCTACCTCCCTATCTCTATGGCTTTGCCTTGAGTTTTGCTGCTTTTTCTGCTGTATAGGAACTCTTCTGAGGTACCTGGCCTGTTACAGGCCTTGCTATATCTGTCTTTACAAGCCCTATCTTGTTATCCCAATCCTGGAGGCACTTGGTGATTTGCTGGAGTTCATAATTTCTGCAGAAGAGCAGAAAACTCTGGCACAGCCTCTAAAATGCTGTGAAATAGTCTGGGGTTGGAAGTAAGCGGGATAATAAATGGCAAGGAGATTATTGTACTATTAGGTAAAGGTAACTAATTTCACACCTAACCTAATTCTGTACTGCTGCCAGTTGTGGAACAGCCTTGTCAAGGTGTTATACTAGCATAATTCTTGTCTCATAACACACCACTTTGACCAAACTTTTGACACTTTGTATAGACAAGAAATAAATTAAAGCTTTAGAGATAAAGCATATATACAACTTTTTTTTTATTTTGCACAAATGCAGACCTAACATTACGAAAGGGACTGCTAAATTATCATACTGAGGTTTTCTGAAATGTAATTATAGGCCCAAAGATATTTTTGTGTGGAAGGAAAAAAGCTTACTGTACAATATTGGTGTCCAGGGATGACTGACACAATGCATTATGGGGTTAGAATAAGCATAATTGTCTGGGAAGAAATAATTGAAAATAATCCTTTATATGTCAAAATAAAGCTATGCACCACGTGAGACTGTCAGCAGTTACTACATACCTCTGGTTGTGCAGACAAGCTTCCTTAGGGGCTCATAATTTATACTTCTAGGTAGACAAAAATGCTGTTACTTACTTAGGACTTCTGTTTCATCACCGCTGGACCACTGAGGCTCAAGTGGCCACGCATTTTGCCATTATCCTGCTGGAGTAACTGGACTCTCTGAACCATGGGGAGCTGGGATACCCCCAAGTCCCTGGCTCTGCTAGCCCTGGGTTGCTCCCAATGTCTCACCATTGCTGTTGGATGGCTGGGAGCAAGGGAAAGATGTGTTCAGGCCTATGGCATTATGAGCACACATGCATTGGCTGCAGCCCCAGAGATCTGGCATGTACAGCCTCCCTTCCCTGCACGGACCATGTGCATCTGCTCTGTGAGATGGGATAAATACTTTTCAAATGTGAGAAGTAACAGGTCTGACGTTGGGCTCACTCACATGTTGGGATAAAGGGGCAGGGTTGCATCTTCAGCGAGTGGTTTCAATTAATGTTGTCTCTTAACTGAAAAGAAATCCATAAATGTGTGACTATCTTGATCTTTCTGAAAGCTGAGCCTTCGAATGAGAGTAGTCATGTGTTTTGTGTATGGGTTATGTTAATTACTTCAGTCAGCTTGATGGTAAATTAGCAAAGTTTGTTTTGTTTGTGATAACAATAGCAATGTACAGCACAGGAACAGTGTGAGAGATAATTAACATTGGGTAACCAATTTGATATTCCTTGCATAAAAACTCTGTACAAGCTGATTACTTTTTCTGTTCAGGAGAGGCTGTGGTACCATTGCTCACACACAGCAGTGACCTACTTTGCAAGAAAGCCCAGTAGAACTCACTAAACTTCCTTCAGCAGCAGTGACATACACTAATCACGAGGTGGCCCTCTGTCCTGCTGTGTTATCACTGATTAGTACATACTTAGTACCATGGTAGTGAAGAATAATCATACTTATTTTGTTTGTAAGTGTGTGGCCATATAAAATATTGTAAAGTTAATCAAAACTGTAAACCGTATCTGTAAAAAGTGTGTTCCACTTTAAACTGCAAATCACACACAGAGTATGTAAGATGAATACTGCTGAGCTGTTTGGAGATAGAAAGTTTTGCAGCTAGAATAATAATTATTCTCTCAGTGAGGGTCATGACAAGGCAAGCTGGAAGAGAATGAGAAGGAGGAGAAGCAGAAGGAAGGAGAAGGAGAAGAAGACCACTAGTAGAAGAGGGTGTAGCTTGCTGGAAATGCTTTTTTAAGAATTGGTTCAGCATCCGCTGGTGATTTTGATAGCAGGTTTTGCTAAGTGAGGTAGAATTACACACCTTTCTGTATATGTGCGTTTGCTTACATAAATACATGCATGAGATGTAGCCTGTAAAACCTATGCTTTATGTCATAGTTATACCATCAAGAGAAAAAGAAGGTATGTTTGCGCTTACTCAAATGTCCAAGAAGTGATGATAGGGTTTTTGAGAACATCTGGGTGAAAGGAATAATAATGAAAGTCTAAGGCTGTCTCACGAAGACCGTTACAAGAAGTGATTGGATAAGGTTGGGAAGTATGTGAAGTGTGTTTAACAGCATGAGAAGCATTCAAAGTGCAAGACTGAGAGTCAGAGAATGAAAGTCTCCCAGAAAAAAAAGCCTGGCTGGACACACACTACCCAATTCTGGGTCTGGAAATCTGCTGGGAACAATTTTTCATTTATCTGTTCTGTTTGAAGAGAACAGAATTATTAATATAGCAGGAATCAAAATCAGAAGGGACTTGGGGGAAGCTATCCCCAAAAGTTATGATTCGTAATCTTAAGGAAAAGAAGAGATCACCCCATCAATCAACTTTGCAGACGTGGAGAAAAGAGGGTGTGTACCAAGAAACTTGGGACTGCATTAGAACTTCCTAAAGATCCAAGAGTCTAAGAACAATACAAGAATTTGCAACAAATACTTCTGATGATAAAAATTGCAAGGGTTATGGTCAAAATCAGGCTACAGAATGAAGTACAGTACAGATAGCAAGGAATATAAGAAAAAAATACCTATCTATTGCAACTGCAGTCTGACAGGGACTTCAAGTATTTTGGAAGATGAGCTTAACACTGAAATTAATCTTGTTAAAATCATATACAGGTGGTTTAAAATCACAAAAGTGGAATTGAATAAAGAACAATCTGAAGACTATGTTTTAGGGAAGAAAATTCCAGTATGGAGTGGAAGAAAGTGGTTACTACACAATGCTGTGAAACAAAGATCTGGTGGTGGTTTGTAGACTGAAGACAGGTCAACAATGTAATACTGGCATAAAAAGTACTGATGACAGCCATGTCCTAGGTGCAATATGATGTTCAGTAATTTCTTTCACTTGACAGTTACAAAATCTATGTTGGAATACAGTTTTGGATGTCACACTTTAAGAAAAATGCAGACTAAGCTGAAAGGGGCTCAAGAAGAGAAATGTGACCTATGAGAGAAAGCTGGAGGAATTGTCTTGTCTAGAAATGGGAAGGAAAACTGGGGAACAGGACTGGAGTCTTCAACCATATTGAAGGCTTAAGGAGGCTGGTGATCAATGGTTCTCCATGTCCCTGGAGGGTAAGATGAGAAGTAATCAACTTAATTTGTAGCAAGGGAGATTTAGGTTAGATATTAGGAGAAACTTTCTAACTATAAGGATAGTTAAGCACTGGAACAGATTGCCTCGGGAGCCTGTGTGGTCCCAGGCACTGCCAGTTTTTAATAAAGATCTAGTCTGTCAGAGATGGTCTAAGGCTGGCTGAGCTTGAATGAAAGCTGGAGGAGCTGATGGCCCCTTAAAATTCATCCCTTTCCCATTGTACTGTCTTATATATTATGTAAATAATGTTATATCTGAGTAAACTCTTTCATAAAAGTTGATGGGTTTGCATCTTCTTAGCCAGTATGTTCAGAAAAGCCTTTAAAAATCTTGCAGTTGGGCCTTCTCAGAATGGGGAAAGACAGATGCAGCATTCCTGGGAGTTTCAGAGGTTTGGGAGGTACCTTGGAAGTCTAAATCAAACGGATCAAGTCTGAACAGCTCTACTGCATAGTTGTGTTTCACCAAGCTGAGTCTCTTCATGTTACCTTTGCAGAAAATAAAACATAGTGAAGCACTAATGCTTCATCCATGTGACATTCTACCTGCGAATAGGTGTTTTACCGAAGTGCTGTACTTCCCACTAGAAGTGACTAGCAAGTATCATGCACCACTGCTGGGTAATATCTTTTATTTTCCTTAAATAAATTGCATACCGCCTGTGGGAACCAGGGCAATAGAAACAAAATGAATAAAAAACTCTTGCAGGCTTAATTGAGGGCTTGATTCTGCAATATATTCTTCGGAAGCCAAGTGAAGAGTTTCTTTTGGATGCACAGAAAGGAAAAGAGTACATAATTTAGATAACTTCTTCCTGGATGCAATGGTGTAAGGAAACTGAAAGGATGAAAAGATTTGGTGTCTCTCCAACTTGATAAATTCTTAATCAGAGATGAGTTAGCCCTACTTAGACTAAAAGCAGCTGTATTTATATTAAAAGCAGTTTCCTTTATGGCAGCTTTAAGAATGTTTGGTCATAGAATCATAGATTAGTGGAATGATATCAGGCTAGATATAAGAAAGAAGTTCTTTACTGTGAGCGTGGTGAGGCACTGAAACAGGTTGCCCAAAGAAGTGGTAAATGCTCCATCCCTGACAGTGTTCAAGGCCAGGTTGGACAGAACTTTGGGGTATGGTGAGATGTCCCTGCCCATGGCAAGGTTGGGTTGGAACTAGATGATCTTAAGGTCCTTTCCAACACAAACCATTCTATGATTCTATGATACAGATTGGGAGGTACCTACTCTAGTTCAAGCCCCAGCTTACAGCAGGTCCAGGACCTTGTCCTGTGATTTTTCCAAAATAGAGATTCCACAACCTCTCTGGGCAGCCTGCTCTGATAACTGACCACCTTTATGATCAAAATGTATTCCTGATGTCTAATTGGGATTTCCTATGTTGCAACTCACAGCTATTACCCTTAGCCCTTTTGCTGTCAGCCTCAGCTTCTGGGAAGTGTCCGTCTCTGTTTTCCCCACACCCTTCTATCAGGTATTTCTTTTTATGACAAGAAGATCCTCTCTGAGCTTCTCCAGCCTAAATGAACCCATTTCCCTCTCAGGGCAAGAGCTCCGTCCGTTTACTGGACTCGCTCTAGTTTATTATTTCTTGTACAAATCTGGCCATGATACACCAGATACAATTTAATGAGTGCTGAGTAGAGGGGAAGGATCATCCTTTTCAATCTGCCCAGGAAGCTGTTGACCTTTTTTGCAGCAATGGCACGTTGCTGACTCATGTTGTTGTCGTCCACCAGGACCCCAAGTACTTTTCTGCAAAGCTACTTTCCAGCCAATCCTCACTATGCCCACACTGTTGTGTATTGTTGTGTCCCAGGTGTGATTTTAAAGGCAGATGCTAGATTTGAAATGCCATGTCAAGGTTCTCTGAGGCTGTGTTTACATTAGTAAAATAAGATTAACCTTGCCACAGGCCTAAACATTGGAACCTGGTTATGCACATTGTTAAATTATTAGCATGATTCTGGCCTTGCTATTAGCATGACATCACTTAGGCATGGTCTGCTGTTTGTCATAGATTAGCATCCATTTCCAGTGTCCAGCCTGTATCGGATTAGAGAGTTGAGTTGTATACACCTGATTGGATCCTCACGTGGTGGCCTCAGCAGACACTGCTCCTTGGTTCATTGTGTTTATTAGTTTAAATACACCTGGAGAATCTGTTCTAGTTTTGGGAGATGGCTCCTTCACCTGTTGGTGGATGAATTGTGTGCCTAATGAGCTTGGTGCGTGGTCTGTTAGGGTTTTGGGCTCTCCGCTGAAAAGTTATGACTTCTGCTTTGATATCTGTAACTGAATGTTAATGATCACAACTGAACACTCCTAAATGTATGAAATATTGGGGAAATATTTCAAGGTACAAATGAATGTGTTTGTGGCACTCTGAGGTTTAATTGTGGGAAAAGGTGTGTGCATAGTGTCCAAGTAATTATGAGTGACTCACTGAGGACTGTGGAGTGTCACATTTAGTAAATACTGAGTAAAAATGGAAGCAAAGATCAAAGCCTAGATAAACTAGTTGAAAATAGGCAAGGAACAAAAGTCATTGTTATTGTTGCCCTTCATTTGCTGGAACTTAGGAGCTGAGGAAAGGATAAACAAGGGTGTACTTTGTCCTTGCTCCATGCCACACAGAGAAGTCATCATCTTTCTGTGTGGAGCTGGTGGGTTGTTGGACAGCTGGGGCTGCTACATTTTAGATGTTTTAGTCCCTGTGGGCAGCCGCTAGATGCAGTGATCCTGTCTTAGTGTGGTAGGTGTAACATGGAGTGTATCCGGGGTTGTTGGTTGCTTTTCTTTCATCCCTATTAACCCCAGTGACTGGTAAGGAAATGCAGGCAGTCGTGTCTGGAGTCTATTCCCCTGCTGAGGTATCCACATGAAAGAGACAGGATACTTGATGTCTGTGTTTTAATTTTGTCTTCTAAGCACAACTGCTAGTAAAGTTATTTATTTTTAGAAACATTAGGAACAGACATTGTGCAATATGGATGTTTGCTAATTACTGAGAGAGGAATAGAAATAATTAATCCTCTGGCTCCTTTGCTGGCATTCATCCAGTCAGTAGAGTGGGCCTTGTAAGATACGAGCAATAGGAACCTGATGTGGCTACCCTCACAGTGCTTCAGGATTAGTCCCTCTGGAGTAAATAGCTGTTTCCACACAGTCCTCTTTCAGTGCCCCAATGACATCTAAAAGGTTTTGGTTTGTTTTGATTTTTCTGGACAGTTCTGACCGTTGGGATTGGCAGGAGCAAGCTGCACCTGGAACAGCATAGTGAAAGTCCCCTGTTCATCCAGCTGCTGGAGTTCTCTCCAGTGTCCATCCTCAAGCAGCCTTGTTAGCCTCATTCTTGGAGCTTGCTTTCCGCTCTGCTCTTCTTACGTCATAAAATCGTATAATCATAGAAGGATTAGGGTTGGAAGGGAGCTTAAAGATGGTCATCAGATAATAGCAAATATCAAATAGTGTTGCTTTTGGAGGGTTATCTAACAGGGTAATGGGGACCATTAAGTCCTGAACACGGTCCCATCATAACCCTACAAAACAAAGCACACTGGGTGTGGACTGGATGGTGTGGAAAACTCTGTTTCTATAACAGTTGGGAGTCCTGATGGACACAAGTTGAACAAGAGTCATCTTCACTTGCCCTTGCAGTGAAGAAGGGTGCAAAATCACATCCTGGGCTGCGTTAGCGGAAACATAGACAGCAGGTTGAGGGCCATCATTTTTTTCCTCTATTTGGGACTTATGAGTGGCACATAGAGCACTGTGTCTGGCTTTGGGCTTCACAGTAACCCAGAATATACTGATTCAGCCCCTTTAGCTCCATCCCCAGGGGACTCCTATTTTGCCTTCTACACATGGTCTACCTCAACTGAGAGAGCTAGTCACAGGTGAATCTGGGCCAGTGCTCACAAAACAATGTTCAAAAAGGCTTGTGTATTTGAACAGTACAGGTTCCTCTGATTTTTAGTGGGAAGGTTGTGCTATAAATTCCTGTGAGCCTGTTTGATAGTCACATCTACACTAACGAATGTTCAAGGCAGTCTTTGGGCAGAGGCAGAGCTCTGCATGTGTAGGCTCTGCAGGCAGAGGAGATAAAGGCAGAGATACTATGCTTAATCTTCACAGTTATTATCTCCATTAATAATTTTGTTCAGTTCTTGATTCACCCCGGGATTATTGGAAGAACTTCCCTGGTGTGCCTTGAATCTTAAATTTGCCAACATTTTCTGCACCACCAGGTCTCAAGTGTAAGTTATGAGAGAATAAAGCATATAACAAACTCCTACACAAGCCATAGGTTTTGGACTATTTAAATTACAGCTAGGAGAGGGGAAATCGTGCAAAATCTTTGGGGGGTATTTGCTCAAAGAGCTGGAAAGATTCAGCACAGTTTCTCTCTCTCAGTTTTATGGCTTCCTCACTCAGATGCAACAATAAAAATGTTCCAGTGGATTAGCTGCGTGGATGAACTGTGATTTCTCTGCAATACTTTTTCACACTCTGAAAGAGTAATGACAAGCAATCAAGAAAATGTTAATTGGGACAATTGCCCCCAGGGGACCCTAGGTTCCTGGGAAGTTGAAAGTTTTCATTAATTCTGTAGGGCTGGCTGCAAAAAGTACTACTTCCTATCCTCGGGAAATGCCTTAGAAATGTGGTAAAATATGAATCTCCAGGAAAAGGTAAAGTGTCCATACCTTTTTACTTCACCTCCTACAGGGTCTTTTTTAAACATATTTTTTGTCTCCAGGGCTTCCTTGCCTCTTGATAGTTCTTCACACACTTGTACTGGGTGCAGATTGGTGTCAGGAGGATAGTTACGCTACTCCTCACCAAGCACAAGTACCTCCCCATCAAGCACCCTGAAGAGAAGCTGGTAACCAGGTTCCTTTGCAGACCACAAGCACAGCACAGTCTGCGACCCTGCTTGCCAGAGTTAGCTACTTATTTTACCACTTGGTCATCCCAGCCACCTCAGCCACCCTGACCAGCTAGGAGGCACTCTGTGTCTTGTTTTCCTGTCTAACATCAGCCTTGGTCTCATGAAAAGAGCAGCGGCATTTTTTACAGTCCTCGTTGACAATAACTGAGGAGCCTGTCATTTAAACTGCCATCAGTAAGCCTGTGTCAACAGCTCATTTAATCGACAGCCTGCTTCACACATCTTGGCGTTAGTGCCTTGGCATGTTTGCCTGCCTCTGGGGCTTTGTCTAGATGATCGTCTATACCTATGCGAAGTGGCATTCTGGGGCAGTGCCTACAGGAACTGCAAAGGTCTGGAGAAACAGGGCCATGGTGTGTGTCTGAGTCAGCAGTAGCTGCCTATTTTCTTCTGTCCTGCAGGTTTATAAGATTAATATGGATTTCCTTAGAGACAGGGCAGCTATTTGCTATCAGTAAAAGTTAATGTACCAGGGGAATTTATAGGAAAAATGCATTTAGTTAAGAGTTCATGGCTGTTGAATCCACCCACTCATCACTCAATGTAAGTGAATACTGGCAACAGAGGCTTTATTATTGCCATGGCTTTGACAGATGATGATGTTTGTCTAAGTAAATGCTTTCTTTCTGAGTGCCTCATTACCATTAGGAGAGGATTCAGCTGCAAAAAGGGAAGGGATTTCTTACCCTCCCAGCGGCAGCCAGTACCATGGAGCTGGTGAGCCTGAAGTGACCTCTGTGGTGGGGAACCACTGAAAAGGGGAGCAGAGCAGCCCTCCCACACCAAGCCCCAAAGGTCTGCTCTCAGGGCATCTCTCTGGCCTACAACAAGCCACATTTCCTACCAACTGCACGCTGAGGACTACTAATAACCTTTGCCACATTAAACATAATTATTTTCTGTATCTGGCTGGTGGATTTTATGAGTCTTCCAGGAAGCTCAGTGTCCTCGTTTCATCAGGGATAAGAGTTAATTCTTTTCTTAGTAGCTGGTGCAGTGCTGTGTTTTGGCTTTAATCTGAGAACAATGCTGATAACACACTGATGTTTTAGTTGTTGCTTAGCGGCGCTCACCCTGGTCAAGGACTTTTCAGTCTCTCATGCTCTGCCAGTGAGGAAGGGTGCAAGAAGCCAGGAGGAAGCAGAGACAGGACACCTGACCCAAACTGGCCAAAGGGGTATTCCATGCCACAGCATGTCATGCCCAGTATATAACTGCAGGAGTTACCCGGAAGGAACTGATCACTGCTCAGGTCAGGCTGGGTATCGGTCAGTGGGTGGTGAGCAATTGTATTGTACATCACTCAGGCTTTTTTCTTATGTTTTATTCCTCTCTCTCCCTCTCCTTTTCATTGCTAATATTTTTCTTATTAATTATCATTATATTTTAATTTTTATTTCAATTATTAAACTGTTCTCATCTCAACCCACAGGTTTTACCTTTTACCCATTCTCCCTCCCATCCCACTGGGGGCAGGGAGATGAGTGAATTGCTGTGTGGTACTTAGTTGCCAGCTGGGGTTAAACCACGACACTCAGCTACAGCAGTATCTTCACTGCAACACAAAGTGTGAGACTGCTCATTTACTGTAGCAGTTTGTCCTCTTTCAGCAGATGTGCTTGTGAAAATGGGGCTCGTTTGGTGAAAGCTCTTGGCTAATAGGATGAGCATCCCTCAGGCTGTGTTATGTGTTGCTGAGTGTTGCCCCAGGTTCCACCTCTCCTCTGGTGTGGTGTGGACTGATCTCTGAAAATCAGTGCAAAGCTGAAAGATGAACCCGTGTGAACCCTGCAGGGTTTGATTTGCCACTTATTGCTATGTTGTGTTCTTCAGCTGTAGCTTGACTGCAGGTTTTTAACAGTAAATACTGCATTAGACCCTCCTGGCTGAAGATTAGCAGCACTTCACTGGGGTCACCCAGGAGTGGAGGAGCAGGGATGAAAGCTCCTGTCTAGACTTCAAAAGCTCTTCTGTGATCCCTGGGCCAGTGTGTCTCTGAGCTGCACAGGAATCAGCCCTTTTATCTTTTAACACAATTCTTCATGAAGCTTGCATTTCTAATTCCTTATTTCCACCCTGGAACAAGCCTTGGTATCCTGATGAGATGCTCTTGCTAGGTCCCCAGCAGCTGCCATTGCTGATCACTTCTGCACCACCCTGTGTTCCCCTTGATGTCTTGCACTG
Organism: Nestor notabilis; assembly: GCF_000696875.1. Taxonomy (NCBI): domain Eukaryota; kingdom Metazoa; phylum Chordata; class Aves; order Psittaciformes; family Psittacidae; genus Nestor; species Nestor notabilis. Next base: position 19,916 of record NW_009924420.1, on the reverse strand, counting down.
CTTTCCTGGCCTGAAAATGAAAAGACATAACAGGAGCAAGTAAATATGGACTTATGTGTTACTCATTCTTTAAATAAGTTAGAGTAAAAGAAACATAAATCAGGAAATGCATTTATCTTTCAGTATTTTCACATACCTTTCTGTAGCCTGCTTGGTAAAGGCAAACCAATCAAGAATAAGAAAAACACAACCTTGAAAGAGAATATGGATATTGTGGGTCCTGCGTGAAACACCAAAAAAGTGAAGCTTCTACTCTGTGCTAGAGAGCATTGACCAAGAGCTGTGATTTATTTTTGCATTTGTATTTAACCATCATGGGATCACAGCCAGTGAGATGATTAATTCCGTCACTTGTTATCTGTGCTGATGGTCAGTCAGGGTGGCTTCTGCTATCACCAAATAGCAGGTCTGCATCGAGATCCAGATCAGCAATTTGCATATCCAGTGTTCCCACCTTGTGTGGCTGGGAGTGCACCTCAGGGAAGTCAGACAAGGGGCTCCTTGTATAGACATTGGTGTATTTTCCGAGTTATCCCACACCTGAAAGCCTTCACAGATAACTGTGGTGCACAGTACCACAGGTGTCAGGAGACATGATCTGGGTGAAGGCTTTGCACTGGAGCCTGGTTCTTCTCTGCACTGCTGAGGGGATGTTTTCACAGATGTTTTGTGCTTGTGCTTTGTCTTTGTGAGAATCTAAAATAAAAATCAAGGGTGAATTTAGGAAAACCAGGGTTAGAAACAACATCAAAGCTGTACTTTCTATTAGAGAATTTCCTTCTCCTCCCTCTTGGTTTTGTCCCCACCCCTGCCTCCATTCTCCCACGCTCCCTTTTCACAGGCTTACTGCAGTGTCCATTGGCCTCTGATGTTGCTGGATTGTGGTGCCTGAGGAGCTGACCTGCAGCACATAGTTCAGGGTAGCTCACCAGCTGGGCTCATGTATTGGCTTGATTAGGGATGTGCAAGCTCCTGTATGACTCAGTAACCTCATGCTGTGCTGGGGTAGTCTTTAACCTGGGAGGCACATGAGGGTCTCTCACTGGTCTCTCAGGAATGCAGGGATGCTCGGCTGAGCTGCAGTGTGCCTGTGTGCTGCAAATGCCTTATTCCCTCTACTTGCATCTCAAAAAACTCATTAACATCCTCTGTGACTCAGAAACACTTTGTAGATGAGGCTGCAGCCAAGAAATTGTGCAAACTCAGCACCCCACTGCGTGCACCTGAGCCATGCACATGTGTGAGGGTATCACGCTGGTGCAGCACTGTGTGTACAGTGGAGCCATAGTCAGGAAGGATCTTCAAAGTTTTGTCTCTTCCTAAACTACAGTTTTTATTGCTCTGTTTAAACTTCACTGCTATATTTTTTTACAATACTCTGACACATATATTAGTGGGGATGTGCTGCATCAAGGCTGCAAAACAGCCTGCAATTCCCCAGGTTCCTCTGTAGTTTTTTATGCCAGTGCATCCATAAAGGAACTCCAGCTCTTCCAAGTTTGCCCCATGAGAACAGAGTAACACCTTTCCTCTGGAAATACTGCAATAAAACAAAGGGAATACAACACTCCCATTATGAAGATCCCATGGATGGCCTTTATCATTTATCAAGAGGAAAAGGTGTTCCTGTAATATCTGTTAGAGCTGTACACAGGGGAGGCTGCTTGGAGGAGTACATTAATAAAAAGTCAGAAACCTGAAAGATATGTCTTTTTGCAGATTTGCAATTGTACTTTAATTTATTTTTGTAGCTTTTTCTCAGTAGTCCAGTGGCTTCTGTCATGAAGCAATTTCATTAAAGCTTTGATCATAGTGGCAATATAAAGCCAAGCTTTCTGCAAGAGCTTCATTGCCCTAAAGAGTGTGTAATTGGCCAAATGTCTTAGAAAGTTTTGCTTGGTTTCTCCAGAGCACAAGTAAAAATTAATTACCCCAGCAGTAGCTGCAGTGCCATCATATAAGGGTGTCAAAACTAGTCTTTCCAAATGGCATATTCTAACAGAGCAATAGATATGAGAGTTGCCATAAATGTGATTTGTGAACATCATTAATGAAGTACTAGACCTAATTGACTTCTCCTGGCTTTATGACAATATAAAAAAAGTTCTGCACTACCAGTGATATTTCTCTTAAACTTCTCCAGCTGAATCCCTAATGCTGCAGTGCTCTCTTAAAAGCAGCCTTCCACCAATATTCATTTGGGAAAAAGGAAACTGACTGTTGGATAACATTTCCAGTTCTTTGGAAATAATGATTTTAAAGCGGTTCTTCCACTGTGGAATAAAATGAAGATGCTTTGCAATTATCTCTGAAAACCCAAGCACATTAAAGAAGATCAGCTGAGGGTGCTTGCTAGCCTGATCGTTTGAGAACTCAGTCATGGACAAACAGATTCAGACTCAAATCCCTGTTGTGATTTGGTTAAGGGGTTTGCATTTCTGTCTTATGCATTTCAGGGAGAAGCATTAGCGTTTCTGACGTGATTACTCATTCTTGATCTGAAACCATAGCCATTATATTTTTGCCAATAAAATGGTATTTTAATAATAAAGATGTTTTGTTTTCCAACCATCTTTTGTTCAGACATGGTAAGGTCTGTGACAAATGTCACCATTCATACTGGTACTTACAGTAACATAGTATAATAGTTTTTATTGCTGCTATAAATATAAAACAGCCCAGATCCAGCTGTGGCTAGTATCTTTCAGGATGTTTTGCTATTTTGTTTTATGTGAGGCTTGTAGTCATAGTCCTATGGAAGATGTTATGAAAGAAAAAGAAATTAATTGTAGTCTACTGAAATGATGATTTTTGCATTTACCTTAACTTCTGTGAAAAATAAAAAAGAAGGAACTTTATATGTTAAATCGTATGTTATGGCTATTATTTTGCTTGACTTCAGGCAGGTTAACTTTTCACATGATGTTGTTACAAATGGACAATAACCTGAATGGTGAAATCTGGATGGAATGAAATGGTTGACCTCTAAGTATGTGCTTGAAACATTTGAAGTTTCACATTTTTCAAATTAAACCTTCACCTATGAAGGACATTGCTGAAATGTCAGATGTGATAAACATTCCAGCTACCGCTGACTTCATAAACACTAAAGGAGGACCTTTGTGTTGGTCATAAATGATAAATTCAGTTGACTTAAACAGTTCATCTAATCCTCTGTTGATTACTCTTGCTCCATTTTTGTTGGCAGTCTCGGGCAGAGGTGGAAGAGACTTTCTGTGACTCTGCTGGGTCAGCTGGCCACAGCTTTGCTTTGGGCTGCTTCTGATTACTCCAAGGTGTCCCTCACCACCATATCTGAGTGCTCCCAGAAATGTCTGAATGGGTTTGACTTCCCTGTCCCTCTCCCTGTGCCTTCCCACTATCCTCCTTCAGACCCCCAGTGATGCCAGAGTTTACAAAATCTGTTGTACTTTATTTCACGGACTTTGAAAAATATACAGTCAGCTGAAAAAGTGATTGGAGATTCAAAGGTGAAGAATTTCCCAGTCAGCATCCGCAATTTACTGATTTGACTGAAACTCACAGTGATTGTATTAATATTAATCGCAACTCTTTTCTCTTACTTCACTCCCTCAGTGCATTCAGAGATATGTATGAAGAAGCCAACAAAGGACAATTGTAAGGTTACTTTTGGGATGTGCTCTGAGTCATAAGCACCCTCCTTGCAAAGAGGAGGTGACTGCAGGCTGCTGGCAGAGATGGCTCCCACCCGTGGGCACTGGTGTCACTGGTCACCACACTGAGATTCACAGCAGGGTAAGGAGCATGTGCATCAATGGAGTAACTCCCAAACCACTCATAAGCAGCAAGCATCCTGAAAGTACTCTCCAAATCCACTAGGTTTTTGAGGTTCTGTTCTTTAGTCCAGAAGGACTAATCCTTGAGTCTCATTCTGGGGACCTCTATCCCCAGAGCTTTGATTTCAGTTGTTCAGCACCTCTGGTTATGTTTATATCAGCAATAGTGTAGAGCAATAGCATGGAGCATTAGAGTGGAACTGTGGAGCTGTTGCAGGGGTCTGGATGTTCATGCTTTACAAATTTGGAGGTTTTACGTCGGACCACCCTGGGACCCTGTGGCTAATGTTCAGGAGGTGGCAAGAAATCCAGCTTCTCTCTGAGGCTGATTTGCCACGAAAGCTGAAGCCTTGGAGGTGAACGTGATTGCTTTAAACATGATGTTCTGATCCAAACTAAAACACTAAATAGATGCAACCTTTGAAATTGTTGAACTAGAATACTCAAACTTTTTTGAGGGTAGTTTCTGCTCTTGTACTTCTGTACTCAGGAGGTGAATTTAGTTACAGCTCTACATTTAACATCTTGAAATTCTTGTGGTTTGGTTGGCATGATGCAGCAGTTTGTCTTCTGGTTACCTCCTGCCATACAGTATGATTTGCATTGTGAACTTTCTTCTATCTTTCTAATAATCTGCAGTTTGAGTATCCCAGAAGCATTATTTATGCAGCACTCTTGGCACTGAACTATTCTGTGCTGCTTCCATGGAAACCTCTGACAACATATTACTGTTGGGCTTGGCAGAAACACAATACCTCATTTTTCCATATGTCAATCATCAGAAAAGGCCTACTATGTCAGACCAAAGGTCTATCTGTCCAGTATCTTGTCTCTAACCATGGCAAATGACAAATGACTAGGGAAAAGTCTTAGACAAGGGCAAGAATATATCAATACTGGTATGAACCCAAACTTTCATCATTTTAGAATTTGGGGAGTAAAATCTTTAATACAAAGGCCTTTAATAGATTTTTTTGCTTCTTTTTTTCTTGGCTTTGTCACTTTCTGGACCTGTGTAATAAATCAGAATGGGATCTCAGCATAATTTAGTTTATAAGAGACTTCAGGAGGTCTCTAGTCTGACCTCCTGCTCAAAGCTGGGTCAGCTGTGAGATCAGACCAGGTTGCTCAGGTCTTTACCCAATTGGGTCTTCACAGCTCTCATGGATGGAGAACGCACATCCTTTTTGGGCAGCCATTTTTTTACCCATCTAGGTGATTGTGTGTAAGAAATCAAATAAACGTGCTGGGTAAAAAGTCCATTAAACTCCCTGTTCGGTCTATGCTAATGAGTAAAAGCAGACTCAACGAGCTTGTGGAAATAATTAATAGCTCCCTCAGAGAAGGCAGTTTTTGTTTTCTAAGTCCATTGAAAATACTTGATGCAGAAAAATACAATATTAATAAAGAATGCAGGTCTATACCTAGTAAGCCATATTTGGTTGAAAAGGACAAGGATGCCTGTAGGGTATGTCGTGGTTCAAGCCCAGCCGGCAACTTGGAACCA